>NC_138382.1:27353607-27375279 GCF_054177405.1 Leptonychotes weddellii | reverse complement strand
TTCTTTTCTTCGATCTCCTGTTGAGTTTGTAGGTGTTCAGAATGGTTTGATCCCTATCCAGCTGAATTCTTGAGAGGAGACAAAATCCAGGTCTCCTACTCCTCCGCCATCTTGCTCCGCCCAACAACAGATTAGATACAACTGAAGGAAGACTGAGAGAATTGGGAGATCAGTATGAGGAAATCACCCACAATACAAATCTCAGAGAAAGAAAATATGGAAAAGCAGCTAAGAGATCTGAGGGAGAGCATGAGAAAGTATAAAGTGAATCTAATGTGAATTCTTGTAGGACGGAACAGAGAGAGTGAAAAAGAACCCCCCCCAAATAACGTTCTAGAAGAAATTTTCCATATTTGAAAAAAGAATCCTCCAATTGATGAGGTGCCTTAAGTCCTGAACAGGATAAATAAAAACCTACACACAGTGTAGGAAACTAGAAACATCAAAGAGAAAGATCTTAAAATCAATCCAAGGAAAAAGGAATTTTCTCTGACAGAGGAATCATAACTAGATTGGTATGCTTCTCATAAGTGGCAATGGATGGCAGAACACAATGGGAGAACATATTCCTGTTTTCAAGGGAAGTTCTATACCTCACTTAAAAATGAGGATAAAATGAAGATATTTTCAGAGAAAGAATTAAGGCATTTACTGTTCATAGACTTTTATAGGGAATTACTAAAAATCACTCTTCAGTTAAAAAAAGAGAAAAAAAAAAAGAAATGAACCCAAAAGGAATGAATGGTAAACAGGAAAAGATAGTAAGTAAAACAATTGTAAATATATGACTAAATCTAAATAAGTGTTAACTGCAAAAATAGAAATCTTGTAGGAGATCCTCATTTTAGGGATAGAAAACCAGATGGAACCAAAATATTAAACAACATGGAAGAAGGAGTGATTTAAAATGAAACATTCCTAAGTCCTTGTATTATTTAAAACGGGGAAGAATATAGTGATTAGTTTTAAATATCATTGAGTCAAATAAACATTATTGACTCAAATTATTGAGTCAAACATAAATAAGGGTAAATCAAAATAAAAATAGAATGTCTGTTTTGGTACCAATAGAGAAGGTAAGAAGAATAATAAATAAAATTTTAACATTCCAGCAGGAAGACTGGAAAGAGAGAAAGAAAAGAAGCAAAGGAAAAGAAAGTTAATAGAAAATATGAAATAATTTAGCACTCACAACAATGTAAATTATATGAATTCATATGTTAAAAGAAAATGTCTTACATTATTCAGTAATCGAAAACAAAGAAAAACCATCAGTAGTAAGATGTTTACAAGAGGCAAGCTAGTGAAACAGTTGGAAACAAAAGGTATAGAAAGATCAGCCAGGGATGACAACAGCTTTTGATTGGCTACTCAGCAGTCATTTTATTTTGTTATTATTATTTTTAATTTATTTAAATTCACTTAATTAACATAGTGTGTTATTAGTTTCAGAGGTAGAGTTCAGTGATTCATCAGTCTTATATAATACCCAGTGCTCATTACATCACATGCCTTCCTTAATGCCCATCACCCAGTTACCCCTGACCCACCCCCCTCCAGCAACACTCAGTTCTTTCCTATGATTAAGAGTCTCTTATGGTTTATCTCCCTCTCTGATTTCATCTTTTATTTTCCCCTCCCTTCCCTTATGCTCCTCTGTTTTGTTTCTTAATATGATAATTGTCTTTCTCTGATTGACTTATTTTGCTTAGCGTAATACCCTCTAGTTCCATCCACGTTGTTGCACATGGCAAGATTTCATTTTTTGATGGCTGTGTAATATTCCATTGTATATATATATACCGCATCTTTATCCATTCATCTGTCGATGGACATATGGGCTCTTTCCATAGTATGGCTACTATGGACACTGCTGCTATAAATATTGGGGTGCAGGTGCCCCTTTGGATCACTACATTTGTATCTTTGGGTTAAATATTTAGTAGTCAGGAGTCATTTTAGATGCCCTTCTCAGACATTTTCCTTGATGTCAGAGCCCTTATCTCACTTTAAAAGATGCAAATACTGGCTTTTCAGATGACTAGTCTCTTTCAAAACCAGCATTGACCTGTGCAGATCTGCTGGTCTTCCTGTATATAACTCTTGCCTAGATCATTCAGTAGCCTTGTCCATTCTGACATTATGATACTTCCCTCCTCCTCTCCGCATTTTAAAAAGCGGAGTTCTATGTTTTTGATACTATTTTACTACCAGAAATTTAATATTTATTTTTAACTGTGCTATTTTATTGCAACTGTTTTCATTACTATTGTAGTTGCATATGCTTTCTACTAGGTGGAGCTTCTAGGAAAGCCATTGTTTTTCTGATGTAAAGGCACAGATTCAGTAGGCAAAACTTCTTCCTGTTTGGAACACAGATACCTGTAGGTGGGGGTCACTATTTTGTAACTGTGAGGATGAAAGCCATATGCTAAGGATAGTAGAAGAAGATGCTAGAAAGAGCCAGTGTCCTGAATTTCTTAAGCAATGGAACAAGCCTTAAGTTAAATGAACTTGCTAAATGAAAAAAAAAATTTTTTTATCTGGCTTAAGCCGTGCTGGTTGAGTTTCTTTTATATTCAACTGAATATAATCCTGATACAAGCAATATATTCTAAACACGATTAGGCATTAATGAATAATAATAATTTGCATTTTGCTAGAGCTCAAGGACTTTCACATCCCCCTTTAAACTTGATATTCACCAGAACTCTGAGGTGAGTGCAATTGTTGGTACTTTCCTTATTTTTTATTTTATTTTATTTTTTAAAGATGTTATTTATTTATTTGAGACAGAGAGAATGAGAGACAGAGAGCATGAGAGGGAGGAGTGTCAGAGGGAGAAGCAGACTCCCTGCCAAGCAGGGAGCCCGATGCGGGACTCAATCCCGGGACTCCAGGATCATGACCTGAGCCGAAGGCAGTCACTTAACCAACTGAGCCACCCAGGCGCCCTTTCCTCATTTTTTTAAAAAAATATTTTATTTATTTGAGAGAGAGAGAGGACAAGAAAGAGAAAGCATGAGTGGGGTAGAGGGGCAGAGGGAGAGGGAGAAGCAGGTTCCCTGGCAAGCAGGGAGCCAGGGGCTGGATCCCAGAACCCTGGGATCATGACCTGAGCCCAAGGCAAACACTTAACCGACTAAGCCACCTAGGTGTCCCTTATTCTCATTTTCTGAATGATATCATTTAAGTTTTGAGAGATGAGTGATTTTTCTCAGAGTCACTTAGCCAGTCTTTGGCAAAGTGACACACAAACCCACATGTCCAAGTTTCTAGTACAGTGCATTTCCACAACACCAACTGATAAGGTGGTATGCACATTTGCAGTTAGGCAGCAGTTCACCCACATGCTCTCACCAACTCTGAGTTCAAACCCACAGAAAGTATAAGGCTCATATGACTGTTGAATTTGACTTTTCACAGCTAAATATAAATAGCCACCCAGAATAATAGGTTTCATTCTGGTCTCCCATTACCAGCAGGGTTTGCCTCTGCTTGGGTGAGCTGATTCCTAGCTACAGCTTTAGGGTGGTACATACACCAAGTGTGTGAGCTGTGTTGGGGTTTGTTTCTTCTCTCCTCCGCTCCTTATAGATCATGGTCTCTCTTCAGGTGAGATGATTCTGCTTAACAGAATATTCTTGGTGTGGTTTTCAAATAAATCAATACTTCCCATGGAAGAAGAAAAATCATAGGGAGGAGTTTTTTTGTGGGGCAAGTTGTTTGCAAATGTAAAATGTGTCACTGAGATTTTAAAATCAAACATTCAAAGCTCTTTTCAGAGTTAGAAAGTTTTCTTTAAAATAGAAACACACAGGGGCGCCTGGGTGGCTCAGTCCTTGAACGTCTGCCTTTGGCTCGGGTCATGATCCCGGGGTTGTGGGATTGAGCCCCGCATTGGGCTCCCTGCTCTGCGGGGAGTCTGCCTCTCCTTCTCCTCCCTGCTTGTGCTCTCTCTGGCTAACTCTCTCTCCCTCTCTCATTCTCAAATAAATAAATAAATAAAATTTTTAAAAAAAGAGAGAGAGAGAGAAACACACAGTTTAGGTCAGTACTTTTTTCTTTTTTAAAAAATTTTATTTATTTGACAGAGAGAGACACAGCGAGAGAGGGAACACAAGCAGGGGGAGTGGGAGAGGGAGAAGGAGGCTTCAATCCTCTTTTACCCAGATTATTTTAGAAAAGAATTCATCCTAAAGAAATAGCCAGGAATAGGAACAAAGGCTAGTTGTTTCCTAATGAACAAAGATAGGGGTAAATATGTTTATGAAAGTGTTATTTATAATAATAAAAAATTTGAGTTTAATGTCCAACCATAGGTGAGACAGAGCAAGGGTTGGACTAGGGTTCCCTCAACCCTGACGAAAAAATCCAGTGTTCCTTGAATGTCTCCATAAGGAAAAAAAAAAAAAGCAAAAACTCTACACCTCTTGAGTAGCCTATCTTACAGGAATGGAGAGGGAGGATGCTTACTACAAAGACTCGCAAAGACCAGACCAAAGCAGTCTGTGCCAAGACGGACCCCAGCACTGACCTTTCAAGGACTTTTCCCCCTTATTATAATACTAAAAATTACACCCAGGGGTGGAGATTTAACATGTTAATTAGACATGAGACACAGGAAGAAGCATGACATTTAAATGCACAGGTGCTAATAAATCCTGCCTCTACAGGCTTAGGCATCATCCTTTTCCCACCTAAGTTTCTTTAAAAAACTCTCCCTGACCTCTCCTCAGAGAGCCAGGCTGAGAACAATTTCCTTTGTGCTGCCCCCCTCGTGCTGGAGCATAAGCCCTGATAAAACCTTGCCTGGAACACTGGCCTCTCGTCAATTTCTATTGGTTAGAGAGCTCAGAACCGGGTACGGTATCCTAGAGAACTGGCTAATAGATTTTAGTTTATCCATGCAATATTAAGAGTGACAATCTCTTGTGTAGTACTAAGGATAATGTTTTTTTCTTGTTTACACTTTCCCGTTTTCTTCAGGTTTCCCACAATGAGTATACATGACTTTTAAAATCAAGCAAGATTATAATTAGTTAACAAATGACAAATAACAAAAAATTCCATATAATAATCAGAGCTAATATTTCTGTGCCTTAAGCTTTTTTGTTTGTGTTCATGATGACTAGTCTGGATCTGAAGTCCTCCAAAGTTCTGAATGTGCCTCATCTCATTGGCATGTATGTGAACCTTCCAAAGCATTACACCTGTTTTTCCACCTTGATGTGCCTTCTCCCATCTTCACAGTTCTGCTCTAGCAATTCCTATGGCTTTTTCCAGGAAGCACCTTTTTTTTCCCACTAGGGGTACAATTCTACTGGGAATAAGGTGGTTTTCCATTCTCAGTTCTTAAAATGCTCCTGGTGTTTGCAACTCTTTTAATTTGACCTGGTTCTTTCATTTCCTATAGCCCTTGTTTTTTGAGGAAATCCAGTTCCCTGGGGCTTGGGCCAAAGGAAAATATAAATATCCACATAGTTCTGTATCCAAATGATCTCTCCCCTCTGCAATAGAACATTCATTCTCTACCGAACGCGGGCTCCTCAATTTACTCGTTCTATAGAGGGCAGGATGCCCGCCCAACTTGGAACCTTCCTGAGAGTTAAGTGGGAGCCTTTGCATTTCCTCTTTATTTCCCCTAATATTTTATTGTGTAATATTTGTTTCCTACAAGAGATCTTGTTAGGTTCCATGAAAATGAGTCCCTCAAGGGAATAATTGAATAACAGAGTTGAAAGAGACTTTAAACCAGTGTTTTCTAACATTTTTTTCACATCATGGCAAACATATAAAATGAAGATAATTTTACAACACACTGGAATAAATGGAAAAGCATGTTTGAGGTTAGAAATGCCTGGCCTAGAAGCTCTTGCTGTCCAAGACCAGGCCCAGTCATCGTGAGGGTTGGTGAAAGTCTTGGCACACTTGTGACCTATTTGAGACATACCCGAGTGCCATAGTATAGCAGTTGGGCTGCTCTGCCTTGAAGATCAGCTAGTCCCTTAACTCTCACTCCCTCTGCTTTATAGATTAAGAAAATGAGACTCATTTTAAGACCTCAATGGCACCATGAGGCTGAGACTTTGAGTCAGTGATCTGGGGAAATGGAAGAGCTGGGGACTGGGAGGCACTCTATCTCTCCACCTTCACTCATTCATTTAACCTCCTATTTAGAATTTTCTAATTTTTTGTTTCCCCCTAACAAATACTTGTCTCATTATAAGGACAGACTCCAAGCTGCTTTCAAAAGGAAATAGGGGAAAAGTGGATCTAACTGTTAAATCCTATAATGTTCCTCCTGCTGGCAAGGTAAGGTAAAGCTGTTGTGCTTTTCTCTTATAGATTTAGTAGCAGAAACTAAAGATTTGTCTCAGTTGTAGATCTTGGGTACTTATACAAAGTGTACAGTTTATGTAAAATATGAACTTCCTGTGAGAAGAAAATACACTAAGGATCACCCACTTAGGATTACCAGGCTCAGAGGGTTAGTTAAAAAGACCAAGTGCCCTCTGCCCCTGACCAAAGTGCCTGCTCTCAGGAACCTGAAGGAAGGCACTGAAAGTAGCTGAGAAAAACCCCAAAGGCAGTTCTCAAATGGTTATTAATGCCTTTTCCTGCATGCTTTGGAAGACACAGAAAGCAAAGCTAAAGCTCCAACTCTCCTCTCTGGAGATCCAGTCATTGAACCAGAGACTGGCTTTTGCAAGCATCACCTGAGGTTTTTGAAGTACATTTCAGATTCTTTGCCTTTAAAAATAGACAGATGATAGGCAGAGGGGCAGGGGAGGAGGTGTGAGTCTCAGGCTTCAAGTGAATGAGATCATTCTGCAGCCTTCCCATTTCCCAGACTGCAGATGTCACAAGGTGAGAATGAATCCTCAACCTGTTCTGGTTTCCAAGTTACAATCCCTATGCTTTTCCCCTACTCCCCTTAGGGAATCTGTGCAGTCTGCAAAACCTCTTGACAGACAATCATTCTCACAGGCAGCAGACACACACACATTACCCCACTGAAACTCTCTTACCCAAGAGTTGAAAGCTCTCACGCATAACAGGTTTAAGTATAAACATATGTTTTTGCCATTCATCACTCCCCCCACCCCTTTAAAGAAGCCATATGTGATCATGTTCTGGGAGGCAACACAATCTACAGCAGGTGGGCTCTTTAATTGGCCTGCTAGGGGAGTAGCTGAAGTTGGGTTCAAAAGGTATTGACCTTCTGGGTTTGGTTAGCAGGAGTTTGTGAATGGGGTTATAAAATCTAAACAGAGAGCTGGCCTGCCTCTCAGACCCATAGGGGAACAGTGGAAGCCAATGTGAATATTTCAGGGGAAGTGATAGAATGTGAAGAGGCTGTGATCCTGAAGGCCAACAATATTTAGCTATAAAAATATTCCTATTTATCCCCACAACAGTCCTATGTATGGCCCCATGGATTCACTCTGGACCTTTACATTCTTTCATTCATCTGCCTTCTGGGAACACACTAGGGCAGGGCTGACAGTGACTAAGCACGTGGAGGCTTGGGGGGTGCTGGCTAAGCCACCAAGGTTAATGGCAGGGCCAGTACATTCTTGCTCTCTTATCTTGGTTATTCCTGTTTTGATCAGAAACTAAATCATAAAAAGATAATGTCAGAGCAATGTCTACACAGCAAGGGAAAGTAGTGATAAGGTGATGGCTGATAAGTTTTATCAAAAGCAAACCCTGTAATCCAAGGCCAAATTATCCTTTTAGGTAGCCTACATCATTGAAATTAGGTGGATGATGAACAATTTGCTTTGTACTCTTGGAGAATCAGCTTATCTGTTGTGAATGCTTTCAAGATGGGATTCTTAAAACTCATTAATTCAACTAATATGTATTGAGCGCTTGCTCTCTGCAAGGTGCTGGAAACAAAACAGTAAGGCAGATTCAGACCTTGCTCTCAGCAGTTTATGGTCTAGAAAAAGAAACAGATTTGTTAAAAGGTCATCTAGATTCTCTCTGATAGTTGTTATGGGAACACATAGGAAGAATACTCAGACCAATCTTGGTTGTGGTTGTCAGTGTTGGGAGCGGGTAGTTCAAGAAGGTTTTCTGGAGGAATAGCTAAGCTGAAAGATGAAGGATAGATAAGAGTTATGTGGTTGAAGAGAGAGGAGAAAAAAATGTTCTAACATTAGAGTCTGTTCAGTTGTTTGGGGTTGAATCAAGGAGGATGTCTCAGAATCTGCTGAGAGTTCACATATGTGAGGCAGAAGCAGGAAGGGAAAAAATCATCAAGGATCTTTGTGTCCAGTGGTTAGTTCCATTCTACGTAGACTGTAGACTAATCCCTTTTAGCCTAGAAAACTGCATTTGGGGTTTACTACATATTGTTTCTTTGCCATGTTTTTAAAGCTCTGTCCATTATCTTAGTGTAAGGAGATATGCATTAATGGTCTGGGCAAGAGGACATCAATTAACAACTTTTCTCAAAATAGAAAATAAGCAACTGATGGAGACACCTGAAACAAAGATAGAGATAAGAGCTTTTGGGTATCCACATTGTACTGAGACAGGTGGAGTTTCTCGGGATGAGGAAGTTTGAAAGTTTCAAATTTTTCATAAGCAATCATTGTCAAGAATTTAGCTCAACCCCTATTTTATTGTATCATATTTTCAGATTACATGCTGGTATTAATTTCTGGAGGAAAATATTAAGGATAAATGATAAGCTTTCCAGATGGTTATAATGGTAATTGGCATGAGTTTTATGTAAGTGAACCACATTTTTGCAGTTTTCTCCTCCTGCTTTTGTTAGTGCTTTAAGAATAATAATCATTGTTATCGTTGGCAGATTTCCCAGATTCCACCTTAATTTAACAATAACAACAATAATAATACCTGACATTAGTAGAACACTGTACAGATTGCAATACAGGTTTATAAGCTAGAATTCTAACCTCTCCCATTTCCATGATGCATGTCACCTACATGTACATGTGATTAAAAAAGAAGTCCTGGATCTAGTTTCTCAGAAAGTATCCAGGCCATAGTAACATATTTAAATGTGCCTTGGATTTGAAAAAAGGTCAGTGATTTTTATTTTCTCACCTAAAAGTTCTGTTTCTCATTAAGGCAAATTATTGGCTTCCTCTGTTATATCTTGGAGAAGCATTAGTTTCTACTACACTGCCATTGGTTGCAAAGCCTCTGATTTACCCAAGAGGAGTAGAAAGGAAAAGAATGGTTTAAAACTTCTGGGATATAAAGTTATTTTTACCAATATCTTTGAATTTTCTGATTCCTTACTAGGTCTACTTACATGAACCTTGCAACCATCAAAAGAACAAGAAAGAAAAAAAAAAAGGAATCATGCTTTATTATTACTGTATGTGGACGATTTATTGAACTCTATGTTAGGCATGTGAGAGAGATTATTTTAATACTTACAATAAGGCTGCAGGTAGTTCTGTATTTCCATTTCTAATGAAACACTTTCAGAGATTAATTGCTGACATTTATACCGCCATCATAATTGACACATGTGGTTTTCAAACCTCTTTCCACCATGCCATCCTCAAAGGTTTCTCACTCCAAGGTGACTTGTTTCAAATCATCCAGAGCATTTGATGTGCTAAAACTTATTGGAACCTCTGAACATCAGGTTGGAGGCTGCAGAACTAGAGCAAAGGGAAATACAAAATCGCTCTATTTAAAATGACAAATATTCCAGATATAGCTAATTAGTATGATAACCTATGCGTAAAAGAGAATTGTAAAATTAGTGAGATCAGCCTTGCAATGCCATTAACCATATTATAACTCTTCACATGATTTTCCCCCCTCCATGAAATGGTCTTGCAAATGCCTGATCTCAATTTGCTTTATCATATGGTGCAGCTCATCAGTGCCACACACTACTGTGAATACTGTGGTTCTCACAGTGGGATATTTTTTATCTCTGCAAATTGGTAAATTAAAATAATTCCACCTAGGGCGATCCTGCACCAAAAATATGCTGGCGACCTTGACAGCAGCTCTATTTTATCCCTTTCACTTGCTTTTCCCTAATTTTCTTTTTCATTTCTGTTCTGAATCACTTATTCTAGGATATAAAGACTCAGGCAGATTAAGAGGCCAGTCCTGTTTATCCTGAAAGCTTTCTCTAAGAGGTAGGCTACTGGAAAGGAAGAGAGCTTTATTTGATGGAACGCTGAAGTCGACAGACAGCAGGTTAAAGTTAAGCCATTACAGTTCTTCTAAGAAGGAGCACTTGGGGGCCAGCAGGTTTGGAAAAGCTGGGAGAACAGAAGCACAAATTACTTCTACAAATTAGGCTAGAGACAGTCAGTACATTCAGTCGTTGCCATGAAGCTAACATGAAGGAAGAAAGGAGCAAAGTCAGGTTCTCTGATTACAGAGAGTGTTTGGGGAAGGTGGCCAGTTTGATTGGGTTGGCTCCAGCAAATGACAGCACAACTCCTTTGAATTCTGTCTTCTGCTTGCTCTTCCTCTCTCATCTGAACACTTCCTTCCTCCGTTTTGTACATTTCTACCTTGTAGCCTTTTATGGCAATTCCGTCTTCTGAAAGGATTTCAAATTTGAGCCAGAAAGCATGTAGTACTGGAGGCAAAAGTTCTAATTAATGAACTTGGGTTTTGTGAAGTGCGTGTGGGAAGAGGAATTGATTTATGTAAAATACATTGTTGTCCCATGATAGCCTGTGATGTTTGCCATCATGTTACGTGTTTTCTGATTTTACTTTGAGTTGAATTTGGTTTGTCATAGTTCAAGAAGACAGAATGTGCACACTGTCTGATACATAAGGAGCTCTCAAATGACAGAAAGATAAATGAATAGATAAACTGATCATGCCTGAATGCAATTAAGATATGCTAAAATAAGTGGAGATCTTGTTTTAATCATAAATTAGGAATAAAATGTAGTTTGCAGGGGAAAGATACATGCATTCATTAACTCACTAATTCATCAGATCATTCACTCATTCATTTTACACATGGTATTCATTTTATAAAAAACTATTTTGTGCTAAGCACTGTGTTAGATTCTGAATACAGAGTGGAAAGTGGAATAGAGATGGTGCTTGCCCTCCGAGAGTTTATATTCTAGTGGGGACAAATCAGTATCAATTTATAAATTGATAAAAGTGAAGGTAATTTTCAGGGTTATTAGATGAGTGATATTGAGATAATGCAGTTATTAAGGAAGACTTGTTTGGGGAGACCTGCAGGAAAAGAAGGAGCCATGCCAAGGGCCAGAAGCAGAGAGTTGCACAGAGGTGGATAGTCTGGACAAATACCCTTAAGCAGGTGGTATTCTAAGACTGAAATTCTCTTAAGCTTGTGGTGTTCTAGGACTGAAAGAGGAGAGCATGACTGGAGTGGGCTGAGCTAGGGGAAGCTGGGCTGGGAGGGGCTGAACAGGGGAACACACACCAGATTGTGGGCAGGGTTGTTTAGAGAGACCCCACCTAACAGCACATTGTATTTTCAAAACTTATTTGTAAGATCATTGCAGGAAACTTGGAAGACATTTACTCAAGAAAGAACATTATATATGATCAGCTGGACAGCCTGCAAAAATCCACCTAACTTGTCATATCACTATAGCCAAACCACCAAAGATTATGGTTTTAGTAGAGCAGGCATTGCACAATTTGCACAGTGTGGAGACCCCCTGTCTTTGTACGTCCAACAGCTCCAGCACAGAACCCCTCCATAGTGATTCCAAATATAAGCTGACTATTGTTCAGATCAATGTTCATCATGCTTATTATGCTAAAGCCTGCCATTCCTATTCTACCAGTAGTTTTTCTGTTCTTTTTAAAAATTTTGTTCTGTTCTGTTTGTAATCATTAAGAACACATTTAGAGTTTTACCAAATGTCTTCTTTTTGTAATTATTAAACTGTAATGGTGGAGAACTTTTTGTTAAGAAAATGGGGATAGGGTGTTATTCAATAGCTATTCTCCTAGGTTTCTTATCCCTCTGCCTCAACTTCCCTCACAGCTGGGGCCCCTCATCTTCATCTGTGGCTCAGCCCATGTCTGGGTTCAATTACTAGGGCTGCCAGATGTAGCAAACAAAAATACAAAATGCCCAGTTTAATTTGAATTTCAGATAAAGAAACAATTTTGAAATACATGTCCCATACAATATTAAAAATTTACTAATACTAAAAAAAAAATGTTTATCTAAAATTCACATTTAACTGGGCATCCTGTCTTTTATCTGGCAAACTCTAGGTAATTATGCTCTCAGGTGGATGTAAGACCTAGGCCAGGAGGTTGGTGGCTTAGCTTTACTCTTGTCCCTCTGTTGGCTTTCCCCCAGGCTCACTCGGTAACTGGACCATGCCTTGTCCCTTCTTTCTTGAATGATTCTTGATTCTTTACATAATGTTCTAGTTCTACAAAAAGTTGGGGTTGGCCCTTCCTACTAATGCCTCAGGGACTAGAATGCTGTACCCAAATAAAATCCTTTGGGTGAGTCCCTATCATTTGCTTCCAGGCCTCCCTGATGCCTTCATATGCAAGAAACCATAGTGTGAGTTCAATGCAGAGAAAGGAAAGAACAGGATTTGGAGGTAGAGGTAAATTGAACTTCTACCTCTGTTCACCTGTGAAAACTTGTATTTAATGTCTCTGAGCTTCAGTGTTTTTAATCAGTACAATGGAGTAATTGTAATAAGGTTATAGGATTGTTATGTGAGTTTTACATTGTTGTTCCTCAGTAAGTGTGAAAGATTTGCCATTTACCATGATTAGACACTGGTTTACTGCTAGATCACTTTATATTGTTTACCTATTGAATGTTTTTCTGTTGACAGAAGCTGGGAATTCCCCAGCACCCAATAGATTTAGGGTTCTAGAAGTCCTCTTTGGGTCTGATTGTATTCCTCAGTATTGAGAATATTTGTTAAATTAGTGAACAAAATACCTCACCCACTTATCCTATTTGCCTGCCTGGTCTCTGGATCCCAGCAATCTAATAATTCCTGTCTCCAGATATGGTCTCACCCCATTATATCTCAGGTTTCTGTGGGGGTCCTATAATCCCTTCCCTCTTCCATCTGTGCTTAGTGATCACTGGGTAGTTGGATAGTTGGTCAGCCTGGCCTTCCTGCAACAGGAGGGGCCCTTACTGTCCTCCCAAGACTCCAAAACCAGTACAAGTCTGCCCCATTGCTAGATTTTTGTTTGCCTCTTACCTGTGCACCATTTCAACTTCAAGTCAATTCTACTAATATTTGCTCAGACCTAAGTGTCCATCTGCCATACCTCTGTGGCCCCTGTAACTGGGTCCTGTAATCCCCTCCTCATTCATGTGCCATGCTTGGCTGAGAAGGTCCAGCAGGCAGCAATGTTTTGCTTTTTTGTGTCCATCGTAGATGCTGTAGGTCTTTAAATGCTCCATGTCCAACACTGTCCTAACATGATTCTGGAATGTGCTTTATGACTAACTATACCTAGCCTATTTGATGTCAGCTCTCTGAGAACAACCATTGGCATTTTAAAAACTTGAACTTTTATTCTTGGCTCTGAGGTCCTACTCCTTAACACCAAAATTGTCCCCTAACCAAGACAACCAGCTGTTAGTGGTGCTGGCTGTGTCTGTCACCTTAATGCTGTGTTCTGAAGCTAGAAGAGTGGAGAATATGAGAGAGACAACTTGGGTTGTTTATCTCACTTTAAAATCTTTCTTAGCCTCTTCCCCTTCCTGGAAAAGAACTCCCCAGTGGGAATAGAGACTCACCACTTGCTCTTCAGCTCTCTCCCCATTTCTCACCCCTCACTAACTTTTTTTTTTTTTTTTTTTAATGTGGTAGAAACTAAAGAAAAGAAAGAAAGCATCACATTACAGCACTGGGGATTAGAGTATAGAAAAATAAATCCCACAACTCCATCCCCCAAAACAGGACAATAACTTCAAACTAAACTTCTTGTCCTTTTACTTCCCAGTCAGAAGTAGCTAATTTTCCAATTAATGTTTAAAACAGTTAAAAGTTCCCCCTCTAGGCAATTCTACCCAGAGATAGCTTTTAGCTAAGTGAAGCTGGTAATTTGCATATAAAGACTTCTTTTAATTACTCCCTAAAACCTACAATTTTTACAAACTCCCTCTGACATAAACTGTTACTGTATCCTATTGCAAAAGAATCCTGTGAATCTAAATCTAGGGGCATCAGTGTTCCGATCAGGAATTTTCCATATAAATGTCGACCCCCCATTGCCAAATTCCTTTCTTGCTTTTAAGCTCTTCTGAACTTTTTGGATCACCTTTTCTAGCTCCTAGTAAAGGTCTTTACACCTAGAGCAAAACTCACCAATAGGTTTGCTTGGATTGGATCAAGGCCCTTTTCTTTTTCCCATGTCCAGTTTAATAATAGTTGTTCTCTCAAGGTCTCTCCACATTGGCACCAATGACATTTTGGATCAGATAAGTCTTTAGGTACTAGGACTTTTGTTCTTAAGACACCAGGAAAATTAAATCCAAAGGATACCTCAGGATGAGAATTATAGAGTCTGGAATAGAAATAGAGGATGAATATATCCTCTTAAATTTTCTGTAACTTACCTACAGCTTTCATTGGAAACCCATCTTTAGGAGAGGTTTACATCCCTATGCAACTAGAGTGAGAATAATGTGTCTTAATTAAATGAGTATGTACTATATTCTGAATTTTCTTGTCACTTAGGTTTTGTCAGTTAATCTTCTCAGTAGTAAACATTCAGGTGGGTTCAATATTATGCCCATTTCACAGAAAGATGAGAATGAGGAGACTCAGAAAGATGAACTAACTTGTCCCAGGTCACCCAGATGGTAGGTGGCAGAGATGGGTTTCAAATGAAGATCTGCAGATTACAAAAAATTTTTTTTTCATACTTCAACATATTCTTTATTGTGCTGATTTTGACATTCTCAAGCCACAGGTAAAGATTTCTGCCATCTTGGGGACTTTGTGTAAGATAGTTTTATAATAGTCAGCTCTCATTTTAATATGCCAGGAGATAAGATATGCATATCCCTATGCCAGTTTCCCCCATTTTTGTAAAGTAGCTTTTGAGTGCTACTGAGCCTTTGTGGCTATCTGGTTAAGGACCCTTTTGGTCTACATAATTAAACTGTTTTTCCACAGTCAGTATTGTTCATTATTTTCTGCACATGTTGGCATTAGAATAAATAACTCCCAATAAAGATAACCCCATAAAATTTTCAGAGAGGATATATGTTTGACTGAGAACATATGTTGGATGAGGTGTACCTGCTTACTATCCAAATGTTTAAGCAATGATAATAAAAGAAGCTGCTGTTATGTTACATTGCTGGAGCTAATGTTCGTAGTGTTGACTTCCAATGGGGCATAATACAACCTTGGAAATAAGAGAAGACTATTTGCCAGCCTTCTTTTTTTCTGCAGAATTATAATGAAATAATTATACTCCTCTCCTTTCTGGCAGACAATTTTGAATAAAATTATAGAATCAGAGAAGTTCAGAACTGCAAGAGTAATCTGCTTCATGTCTAGGTCAGTCACCTATAGGCTGCACCACCTCAGAGGAGTCACTTAATTTTTGGAGCCTCAATTTTCTCATCTTGACATTGGAATAATATTACATTTCTTATAAATCTGTCAGAATGAACAATGAGTGAATGTATGTGAGACTACAATGTAAATACTAAAATGTTATATGATTTTAAACTCAGCAACTATATAATGAGCACCAACTATACAAATCACTTTGCTAGAGACCCAAAGATGTGTAAATAGAAACCCCTGACTTCAAGGAGCTCTTCCTCTAGTGGAAGAGGGAGACATACAAACAAATAACAGTATTGTAAATTATGCTGCAAGCACTATAAGAGAGGGCAACAGAAACAACGGAGAGAAAGTGACAATGTCTGGTGTTGAAATGCTTACAAAAGAGGAAACATTTGAACTGGGTCTTGAAAAATGATTAGGGTTTAGACAGGCAAAGAAGGGATGATGTTAATCCAGCTCAAGAAAATGACAAAAGCAAAAACATAGGCTTATGGGAATGGATGGAACATTTGGAGATTAAAATATGTTTAGTGTAGTTGGGCAATAAGACTCAAAGACAGTAGATGAGACTCGTTTGAAAAGATCACTCCAGTGGCAGGCAGCATGGTCATGTGTAGAATAAAACAGGGGAAGTTGGCACATGCATTAACCAATTGATTTGTCATTGTAATAATTCTGTTGGAAGAAGATGACAGTATCAGGGTTTGTTGTGTAGTTGAAAAACCTGAGTAATTTTGGAAATATGTTTTGGTTCTGGGCTATGTTTCTCTGACCACAAATACACCTGGGATTAGACAACATGGCCCAGATTCACAAGGATTATAGATGAGTAGGAGTTAAGAAGATGAAGGTAGCGGAAGGTGGCTGTGGGGTGTTTAAAGGATATTCCAGGAAGAAGGAACCACATGGGTGGATCCGCTGTTGGTTATAATGAAACCACAAAATCAGCAGCAGAGCATAGAGAGAACAAGGAATGAGTAGTGAGAGAGAAGCCTGGAGATGTTGGCAGGGGCCAGATTACATGTGGTCCTGGATGTCCAAATTGGGGGGTGGGGCAGTGTCAGAAAGAAGGAGGGTCATGCTTTGCTTTGAGGCAGGGCTCAAACCTCTAGGTCACTGAATGATGGCTATTCTTTGGACCAAAGACCTTTAGTTATAACCACTAAATTGGGCAGTAAAAATCTTCTGAATTCTAAATGTAAGTCCAACAATCTCTTTCCAGAGCATCACATGATTGCGCCAAAAATGGTCAAATGTCTCTGCTGTGATTTCTCAGGAGTGTTCACTTGGAGATTATGTCACAGTCACTCTCTCATCCTCCCTGCCTCTTCCCCACCCAGAGCTGGCACCCTCTGCAAATGAAAGTCAGATGGCTTGAGCTAGCCTGTCCCCTTCCTTCTTACCTTTCTTTGTGCTTTGCTGTTGTTATTTTCAACGTGGTGCGTGAGGGGAGAATAGAGTGTCAGTCTCCCCTTGGAACACTTGCTGAAAATGGAAAATAAGATGCACTGTGACATTTTAGCTAAGAGACCTTTCTCAGGCTTTGGGAAAAGCCAGCTGAACAGGTACTCATTGCCACACAGCTGGAAGAAAACCACACAGTCCAAATGTCACCTCAGAGCTTGTTTGCTGTTACATTTTCAGTGTACATTTGATTATTCTTCCTTTTTATTTTTAAGGATAAAGGGTCAAAAACACTCCAGCTCTGCCTTTCTTCTCATAAAAGTCTCCCTCCCTCTTCTCATAAAAAACACCCACATGAGAGCAAGACTTGCATAGCTTTTTCCTGTTTCAAATTGGCAAGAGTACATTTGCAAATGCATCTGTACCTGAATGGTGTGATTCACTTAAGCTTATTCATATTTTTCAGAGAAATTGACCAAAATTGCCAAGGAGATAAAACTACACTTTGGGCATTTCAAGTCTTTTGCTCTAAGCACTAACTTCTAGTGCTCCCTTTCAATCTTTTACTTCTCATACCTTTTAAAGAGACAAGATGATGGAATTGGAAAGAATAAAAACTTGGAAAGCATTCAGACCTGCCTCTGCCTTGGTATCCTCCTTTACTTGCTCATGGCTTAGGTCAACTTTGTTAATCCTCAGTTTCATCATTTGTTAAATGGGGATAATAATAACCCTTGCCATATGGAACTATACTGAAGATTAAATAAGAAAATGCATGTGGAACATCTAGCCTACTGCTAGTGAATGTTTTCATAAGACCTCCAGACCTAGTTCAGGGTAATCACGTGTAGGCCAGGGCATCTAACAGAACATGAGTGACCCAGTCTGGATGGAAGGGGAGGGCTCCTTTGTTCTTTGGCACCACTGTGGCCAGAGGAAGCATGGGAGGGTGTCAGAGTCAGAAGAGCATGGTTCCCATTTGAGTTCTAGGCAAAGACCTGGGGATACAGCAGGGATCCAGGCTAACAGGGCTCTGCCTCCCAAAAGCTTGTGTTCCTGTGGGCCGCATGGAGACATCATTTGCTCTGCATGCTGGGAAGGAACTGAGCTGAGGGTAAAGGCATTACCTCTCAATTCTGGGGCCCTGGGTTTCATTCCCAGTTTGCCATTTAGCAGCTCTGTGCTGTGGGCAACACATTTAACCTCTTGTGCCCCAGCTACCTCATCTATAAAACAGCCAGCTGATCTATCTAACTGGGTTGTTGGGAGAATTAAATGAGGCAATATTAGCTAACATTTAACAAGAGCTAACATTTTTTTGAGTGCTGATCATGTGCCAGGCACTGTTTTAAGCACTTTACATGCATTAACTAATTTAACTCAGGGCAATCCTGTGAAGTATGTGCTATTAGTATCCTAATTCTATAGATGAGGTCTGAAGAAACAGAATTTACCCAGGTAAATTCACTCAGGGTATAGTTGGAAGAGGCAGGCTTCAAACAACCTAGTTGGCTTCAAAGCTGTGCTCTTGTCTGCTATCTAGAGAGTGGCTCTCAAAGCGTGGTCCCTGGATTGGCCATCGGCATGGCCTGGTAATTTTTTCAAATAAAAGTGGCATAGAAAGATGTGCCCTTTCTTGTACTGGGGTTTTGGCTGAACTCCAGAAACCCTGGTTGGAGTGCTGAGGTTTATCTAGTAAAGAGTCTTCCTGCCTTCATGCACTTAGTGTGATTCATCTCTGCATTTCCCCGGCATATTTCACATAGTAGGCTTTCAACAATGTGATCCTGCTTGACTGGTATTCCCAGAGAAAGTTGTGGCGAAGTTGTGTCCTCCCAGAACAAAAGCAGCGTCAGGAGCTTGTGGTTGCAGACTGAAGCCTGGCTGCTCCCTGGTTGGTTTTTGACTCTTCATTCCTTGTTTGGCCCCTCCCCTTTGAGAACAGGTCATTCACTGAACTTTAGAGTAAGCTTAAGAAGATGTTTCTCCATGCTCAGAGCTGTGGCTTCTTTGGCTTTTCTTCTCTCATTCAGGATCTCCCCTAGCTGTCTAGAAATACTAGTTAGTTAAGGGCTTGGCTGCAGATGCCTGGCTGGGCCACTGGGCAGGGATGCACACACCTGGCAGGTGGGTTTCAGAGAATTCGTTGCAGCAGCTGTGTGGCCTGATTGCTCCAAGCCCATTATTCATTTTGCATCAGTGTTGACCTTTCTGTCTGCACTCTCCATGGAGAATTTCAAGCCATTTTCCAGAGCACAGATGAATATCTGAAGTGCACGATAGCACAGCACACTGTCAGCATCCACCTTTTAATCCCTCTTGGCAGCAGAGTAAGGGAGACGGGAGAGGCCTACTTATAAGGGTAACTCCAGCTCCAGTGAGGAGCTCCAGGAGTCAGGCAGCTTCGGAGAGATTAGACAAAGGAAGCCCACTCGTGCCACTTGTGGATGTTGCCTGCATTGTTCTCAGATTCAGGTCTGACCATGACATCCTCTGACGACTAGATGTACAAAGCCTGTTATAATTGGCTTCCAAACTGCCTTTTTAGCCACAGCTCTCTGTGCTTAGTGTGGTAACCCATATGCAAGCCACAGACTCTTGGTGATTCCCCAGAAGATCTACGCTGCCTCATGCCAATGGGCCTTTGCATGTGCAGTTTGCTCCTCCTTAATGTCCCTTCCCTGCCTGCTAAACTTCTTTACTGACACTTTTCAGCTGAATTAATCTCTTTGTTCTCTGTCTTCCCATAGCACCTTCCTCCATCTCCCATGTTGCGTTGTATTGTATATCCTCACACCTCTCCCTTACCCTTCTCAAGGGCCAAGGTCTGGGTAATATTCATTTTTTTTTATTCCCAATTCCTAGTACTTAATAGGCAGACTGTAAACACTTAAAAAATAAGTGAGTGAGAAAACACATATTGAATGAATTCTTTTCTTAGATGCTACAGACTTACATTGTATCTGTGAGGACTCTATGTTGCAAGCAAGAGAAACTCAAAGTAGTTTAAGCCAAAAATGTATTTCTTGGTTCATGTAATTGAAAAACCTGGGGAAGTCTGGCTTCAGGAGTAGCTTGATTCAGGGTTCAGACCAAGTGGCCAGCATACATATGTGAGCTCTGCTTGCTCTAGATGTTGGCTTTATCCACAGCCTAGTTCCCCTTATAGAATTGAGATGACTAGAGCACTCATTCTACTATTGCCTGAGGAAGGGAGTGTTTCTTTTTTCCCCCAAAGCCTCTACAATGGTCTCATCAGCTCTGACTGGGTTATGTGCTAATCTCTGAACTAATCCCTGTGCCCAAGGGGCTGGGCTAGGCAAATTGCCTTAGGTCAGTCAGGGTTTACTTTTGTTAATCCCTTTCTATACAACAGTGGCAAAGAGTGGGAGAAGAGGTGAATGCCACAAAGAGAAATCAAAGTAATATTGCTGCAGAAAGAGAATATGGATGCTGGTCAATCAAACAAGCAATTTTCACTCTATATATCCAGTCCCATAGGGCCAATTCAAGAGAAAAAATGAACAAACAAAAACTTTTCAAAAGCTTTAGCAGCCATATCCAATTGTTGTGAACTAAATCCAAACCCTAAAGCAAAATGTACAGTCAAATCTTAGGCTCTAGAGTTTAAAAGGCCCTAGTGAAGCCTCCATTTCATAAATCACATGGTTGGGTTTTTTATTGTCAAATATTATTTTTTATTACAGTAGACATCAGATGTGTCATTCTTTCCTTTGGTCTAGGTGTATTTTTTCTTGCAATAGTTCACAACTTTATGATTTGGGAAATTGTGTTAGGGTCCATGAGTAGAGAATTATAAGTTTCCAGACACAGATCTGTGCCTCAAATTGCTGACTGGGGTTTTAATCTTTTTCTTTTTCTATGGCAAGTATCACCAATTGGGAAGAAAAATAAATCACAGCTAATATGAAGAAATTTTTATCTTTTTAGCAGTAGTATGAAAATTCTCTTCTGGGAAAAGATGAATAATGTCAAAAAGAAGAGTTGGAAAGCATGTGCTGGGGAATGTCCGAGTGGTACACCAGAGGTCCCTCACATCCAGAAGAAGGAGGGCACTTTTAAAATACAGGTAAGAGAGGGAAGAGGGGTCAGGCTGAGCCAGCAGAGGAAGAAGGAGACCAAGGTAAGCAGAAGAGAAGAATTTGCCTAAAGGGGATCTTATCTTTGTGTGGGACAGAATATTGAACTAGTGACATGATATTCCTTCTCCATCTCTCTTAAGAAGTCTTTAGTAAAATCAATATTGCACATAAGTCTTAGGTACAAGGAAGTTTTAGGAGGCATTCCAAAAGAGCTGATGACTTTTTCTTTTTTTTTTAAATTTTATTTTATTATGTTATGTTAATCACCATACATTACATCAGTAGTTTTTGATATAGTGTTCCCTGATTAATTGTTTGCCTATAACACCCAGTGCTCCAATCAGTACCTGCCCTCTTTAATACCCATCACCAGGCTAACACAACCCCCACCCCACCCCTCCAGAACCCTCAGTTTGTTTCTCAGAGTCCATAGTCTCTCATGGTTCCCCTCCCTATCCAATTTCTCCCCCTTCATTCTTCCCCCCCTGCTAACTTCTTTTTTTTTTTTTCTTAACATATATTGCATTATTTGTTTCAAAGGTACAGATCTGTGATTCAACAGTCTTGCACAATTCACAGCGCTCACCATAGCACATACCCTTCCCAGTGGCTATATCCAGCCACCCC
>NC_138382.1:27336490-27353107 GCF_054177405.1 Leptonychotes weddellii | reverse complement strand
GGATTAACTTAAGAATTAAAAAAAAATCTAATCTGTCATTTAACTCACCCACGGAGTTTTTAATTTCAAATAGGATTTTTTTGTTTCTACAATTTCTATTTAGCTCCTTTCAAAACTGTTTTTTGCCTACCCATTTACTGTATACTCTGTTATTTTGCACTCATTTTTATTATAGTTTCTAGTTTTTCTTTTGTTTCTTTATTCTAAGTATATTAATGTATACTCTTTTCCAAAATGTTCTATTATTTCCTTTGTGTTAGAGTATTGATTATCTTCTTTCATACCATCCGTGAACTCAGATTTGTTTGGGTTTTTTTTATTGTGAACTCAATTTCACTATGGATTGCTTACCTTTGGGAGCCCTATGAACCCTGTACTTTGAGTATGTCACATGGGGCCATTCTCACTTCCTTCTGCCAGCATCCCTAACATCAATTTTCTTGGGTATGTTTTTATGTCACTTTCTTGTCTGTAGTGCCTATACTACATGAGCTATGTAAATTCAAACTTTTTGCTCACCCAGGCTAGAAGTATTGGATTCTGATTTCTACTAGATAATTGTTTTGACACAATAAAGCCCCTCAAAAGAAGGAGCCCAGCAAACATCTACTTCTCCAGATGTTTACTAAATAATTTTTTGCGGCTTTGGTCCTTATGTATGGGACACAAATACATGTCCTTTGCCTTATCTAGGCCAAGGTCATCTGTCCCCATGTAAGCATGACCCACCCTTATGGTCTATATTTATACCTGCTTTACTTATCATTTGAGTTTTTACTTCTCTTTTTCTTTTTGCTAGTTGAAAACAAAGCAGTAAACTTACACTTGAAAAAACAGGATTTTAACAGAGGATTCTAAATAAAATAGTAAAAATCTTTCCTCTTAAGCTTTGTTGCATTGTTTCCTAAACTGATTTTAAAGTCAAGTATGTTTCTAGCACTTATTCCCTGAAGGGAATGTTTGCCCATCTCAGTGTTTTTCCTGGGTTTCCAAATTAATCACCAACAAACTGTCATTGCTCCAACCCCAGTTTTCTCTTTTCATTTTTGTTCTCTATCTCACTCTCCATCTCGCTCATACACATACACATGCACACACACATACATTCAAATCAGGGGCACTAGCTATAGTTCTTACCTTAAGTAGTAATTAGGGATGTATAGAGTTTCAAGGAAGATTCTCGTCTTCTCTTCCCATAATATCCCTCCTTGGCACATGTCCTTTCTGATCTTGCTTTAAGACATTAAATGCCACTGCCTCTATCTCAACCACCTCTCAATACCATCCTGTCCTCTTGTGTTGATGATGCTATAAATGGTGCTGCAGTTCCTAATCAGCTGCTGGATCCAAGATTTTCATATCTCCATCAAAGACAGAGCTCTTTCTGTTCCCAATGGAAAGGGACTTAACCTCTGATACGATAGAAATAATTTGGTCGCCCAGTGACTCCAATTCGTTAGGTTCATTCAAATGTAGCTTTGATCCTGCAAGTTAACTATTTCCTCTGTCATGAAATTTCTGCCAAGTTCCCCAGTAATTGGCCCATTGGCCTTGGGGGAACTAATTGACAACATCACTAGCTTCCCTCCTTTGATTCTAGTGCATCCAGAGATAAGGTGACCACATTACTTAGCTTCCAAACTGAGATATTTTTAAGCATAAAAGAGGACACTACTGTAATTACACCAGGATGACAGGCATAAGCCAGGACTATACTGTACTGGCTAAATTTTCTTTATATTCCCAAGAACCCTAGCTGCTTACCTTAACCTCCTAAAGTTCCAAACACACACACACACACACACACACACACACACACACACACTATGTATATATACACATATGCAAATTAGGCCCCACCATGACCATAACTTTATAATGAAAGTGGGTTCTCTACTTGTATTTCCTATGGCAGGTTCTGTTTGGTAAGCCTAAGGGACTGTATAAGACAAGTATGAAAAATGAGACACCAGGTAATACGGCAGACAGAAAAAGAGAGCAACAGGATCAAAGAGAAACCATAGTCTCATCGTTTACAGAGCAACAACTTAGGCCTCCTCTTATACAGCTGCTTTGGCTGAATTGTGCTGTGCCAATTTGCCACTGACCTAGATTGAGAGATAATAGGAGAATAAGCTCGATGAGATATTTTACTACACTTACTGCCATAATGTTTTTGAGGATACAGTTTATTATTCAACAGTTTAAGATCTCATAGGACAAATTTCTCACCATTCTGTCATAGTACCAAAAACTTATGTCTATCGTGCACAACTGCTTTATATAATGTTTATTTTATGAGCCCAGAATTATGTGACTGTCTACCCTTTTTGTTTGGGAAACTAAGAAGCTCAGAGCAAAATCTGTGGCCTCTAGAAAATGAATGTACAGTATGTGTACTTTGTATATCAACTTCTCTCTGTTTTATATTTTTCTCTCTTTGTTTTCCCTCTAACCTGATTTCTTCAACTGACTATTTTTCATTTCACCTTTAAAGTTAATGACACTTTGGGGCGACTCTTGATTTCAGCTCAGGTCATGATCTCAGGATCATGAATTGAGCCCCACAGCTCCCCCTGCTCTCTCTCTCTCCTTCTTTCTTTCTCTCAAATAAATAAATAAAAGCTTTTTAAAAAAGTTAATGGCACTTCAAATGAAATGGAAATTCTATACCAATAATTTTTCCTCTCTTTCCTTTTAAACTGTTGTTATTTTGATAACTTTAGGGATATAAGCTCTATTAAAGCAGTCTCCTATTCAAAGATACACATGGCACAGATTTGGACAGGACTTTTCACTTTGTGAATGAAAGCATGGCAGGAAAAAAATTCAGGTATATGTGTCAGCAGCTTAACTCAAACAGCTCTCCTTATCAAAGATTCTTCATTAAAAAATCTCACTTGACTAATTTTACTTTCAAATGCCATGAACACTGTCACAAATCATTTAGAGTTTCTAGAAGTAAGAATCTGTTATGAGGAATATGCTATAATGATTTGGACACCATCCTGACATTTTATTCCCTTGGTATAGGATTTCTGACAAGCTATGCTTAATGGGGAAAAAAGGTTTATAATAAAGCTGAACACTGCAATAATTGACTATAGTGTAAATAGAATTTCCCAGTGTACTATATTTCCACCACCTTTATTTTTCTTTTTCTGAAAATTGTTTATTGGCCGTGAGATTCAAATGTGGAGCATGGCCTTTATTACCTTGCAGAAAGATATTTCAAGATGTGCTATATAAATCCCCTACTGTCCCTCTGTTTCCTCTTCCCAGAAGCTCAGTCATCTGGATGATAAATAAGCTCATGCTGGTGTTAGAGTTTAACTAGCAATGAATTTCACTTTATTGCAATATTTATGAAAGCTTTTAAAAATGTGGTTAAGTGAAAGCCTTCTTGTGGGTTGCAATCAATATTTCTTAACATGAGGTAGAGAATCCAAATCTTCAGAGTTTCCTTCCACTCATGAGATCTGCATTGCCTTCTTGACAAAGCATCCCAATTTTAGGAATCAGGGAGACTCTTTATGTCGTGAATACTTTGTACGGTTGTATTATTGTTAAAGTTGGGATACTTAGGGGCACCTGGGTGGCTCAGTTGGTTAAGCGACTGCCTTCGGCTCAGGTCATGATCCTGGAGCCCCGGGATCGAGTCGCACGTCGGGCTCCCTACTCAGCAGGGAGTCTGCTTCTCTCTCTGACCCTCCCCCCTCTCATGCTCTCTATCTCATTCTCTCTCTCAAATAAATAGATAAAATCTTTAAAAAATTTGGAAAAAGTTGGGATACTTAGTGTTTTGCTCTTTTTTTTTTTTTTAATTTTTTTCCCCTTTGGCTGGAATGGAACATGCAGCCAGGGAATTTAGGCCAAGAAACCTGAGTCACAATAATTACCATTTCCAGGCTGCAGTGCTGTGTTTTCTATTTAAGCCTGTAGAGCAATTAGCAATGTTTTATAACAGCTGTGAGAATTGTTGCTTGACCTCATCTGATAACAGTTCTGACACTTTTAAGAACAAATTGGTAAACAGTGTTGGCTTCAACGGCCCTTTCAGAGTTTGTAGGATAGGAGCTGGTCTGTGAGGAAGGAAAGTCTTTGTCAGAAACAGTCTCAGAAGTGGCCCAGGTTGGAGAACAAATGATCCAAGAAAAATTTCTTGTTAGCATGCAAGGACAGCTGGTTTCCTTGGGCAAAGCCCATGTCAGAATTTGACAAACCTAAAAAGATACTAGCCAGGAGGTCCAAAGTAAAAAAAAGACAGCCTTCTTATTTCTAGAAATAAATTGAGAAAATAATTCCCAGGTAGAGGAAGAAGGACCATAACCTAGCTCTTCAATTTTCAATGAGCAGTTTGAAATTTCGTTTCTCACAAGGAGTCCTTTGGGTGCATTTGCTGTACCACCAAAGTGGAATTCTGGTTCCAACATGTGCCTGTTCTGATATGCAGAGAAGGGCCCAAATGTGGTATAGTGGCAGGGTATGAGGGATGGCTTGGGAACCAACCAGAACTGGGGTCAAATCCCAAATTTCCTGTGACTTGTCCATGGACAAGTCATTTAACTTCTCTAAGCTTTAAATTCCTCATCTATACAATGAGAACCATTTTTCAAATACCAGCCAGAGAATATGAAGTAGTAAGGAGGAAAAAATGGCAGATTAAACAAGGGGTTAGCAAACTACACCCCATGAGCCAAAATCAGCATACTGTTTATTTTTGTAAATCAAGTTGTATTGGAATACAGCCTCGCCCATTAATGATAGTCTGTCACTGTTTTTACAATGCAAAGGCACAGTTCAGTAGTTGTGGCAGAGAACTATATTGCCAGCAAAGCCAAAAATATTTACTCTCTGGCTCTTTACAGAGAAGGTCTGCTAACCTCTGGACTAGACCATTTAGGATCCTTATCTACAAGGCTAATTTGGCAAGCACAGTCTCTGAGGTGATTGTCTGTATAAGAGGTTTCAAGCACGTTACAGTGCACTGATGTTTACACTCTATTAAGATGTGTCCCACATCATTTGTCACTTGTAGTATTTAAAGTAGTAAAATTTGCAAATAATTTTCTTGTTTTCTAAATTAGAGCAAGTGCAAAGTGATTCATGCAATAGCGTTATTCTCACTTTCAGTCTCATACGGTTTTTTAAGAGGGAGAGAAAAAGAAGGGGACCCACAGTTATTGTTGTAGGTATCAACACATCCCTAGCTGTGCCTGGGGAGTGTGTAGCTTGTCATTCCACATATATCTTAGGTATCAGAATTCTTTCTGCTGCAGGTAAGACGATGCCCAGATAAAAGTGAATTAAACAAAACAGATCTATATAATTCCACTTGACAGGAATCTCACAAGTGGATGGTTCTAGGATTGGATCAAATATAGCAAGGCTATCAATGCAGTATCTTCAACTCTCCTGGACACCTCATCCCGTCCTGTGATGCTTGCACATGCTTACTTAATAATGTTCAAGGCAGGAAGAAGGGAACAGGCAAAAATGGGGTTTGCTCCTCCCTAGTCTATCTTTTTAGTGAAAAATAAAATGTTTTTGCAGATAACCAGGAAGACTTCTCTTTGCCGTATTGGCCAGAACACTCCTACGCCTAACCCCTAAACCAGCTCCTACACATGGGAAGATGACTGCTACTGCTTGATTAAATTCTTCATGATTCATCCCCTGAAAGAGAGCACACTGCTGACCTAACAAGGGAAAAAGGAGAAAATTCTGCATAGGCAATTAGTGCCTCCATATATGGTAGCTTGAGAAGTGTTTTAAAGAGATTTGCCTTGGTAGTATTGTGGAAGAAATATCACAAACTTTTGGAAAATGTGTTTTTCTAAGAATACAACAAATCCTTTTCAAATATCTCAAAACTTAGATCTTTCTAAATCACCAGCCAATGAAATACATTAGAGCAGTGTTTCTGCTCCCTGAAGCAATAGTCCCTATGGCAAAATATTCTATGGCAAATAGATTTGGAAAATATTGCATGCTGTATCTTCACAATGTAAATTTCTCTAATGTAAGTTAGCATAGCAAAGTCTCTGAGAAGCCCTGCAATAAAGAACATGTTCAGTCTGGGTTTGACTTATACATTTAAAGGAGTTTTTATAAGGGCTTATGGGAACGGGAATTCCAGAAAACTGACATGAGTTATTATCACTAAAGATGAAGTGGGAGAGTATATCTCTGACAAATGAAGAGGGAATCCATCCATTTACCTCCAGAAGTGCCTGAGAGATTTTCCCCTTCAATGACTACACACCTGCGTCCCAAACTTCCTCCGCTACATCTTCTCTGAAAATGGTCCTAATAATGACAACACATGACAATTTCAAGCATACCATTAAATTTGACCCATACATGGGGGTCTCAGACAGTAGACTAAACACGTAAGAGGTAGAATACAAACACAAATACAATTGCGTGCTAGTTTTGCCCAGGTCTTAACTCTTATTAAGGCATATACTCCTCCCCCCTTGTTGGCTTAAAGGTCGCTCCTCTAAACTGTGGGTTAAGATTAGAGGTTGATGGTTATGGTTTGGGTCCCTCTTCTCTAAGGCCCCTGTTCTGAGTTCAAATAAATTCCACTCTTTTGTCCTGGCTTTAACTGTTTCTTCCAGTCATCCACCTCACCCCACCCCACATTTGTTTTCC
This sequence comes from Leptonychotes weddellii, assembly GCF_054177405.1. Lineage (NCBI taxonomy): Eukaryota > Metazoa > Chordata > Mammalia > Carnivora > Phocidae > Leptonychotes > Leptonychotes weddellii. The sequence continues at coordinate 27,346,450 of NC_138382.1, read as the reverse complement.
CCCTCCATTTTTATGCTTAGTAGAAATTATGTGAGGTTTGGAATGAAATAAACCTTGGCTCAAATCCTGCTTTCCTATATCCTAGCTATGTTACCTCTCTGAGCTTTAAGCCACTCATCTATAAGAAGCAGATAATACTTATCTCAAGGTACTGTTTTGAGAATTATATGGTAAACATATGTAAATTGCCTATCATCAGTTTGGAACTAAAGTAGGTACAGAATAAATGTCGATTGCTTTCCCTTATTTGGGTTATAGCAAACACTTACTGAATTTTTATGGTTTGTCATGCACTGTGCTAAACGTGTTATACTAATTATCTCATCTAATCCTCATAAGAATCCTATGAGGTAGATGTTATTATTATCTCCATGTTATACATGAAGTTACTGAGGTTTGTACAGAGCCTACATAACTGACCAATATCACCAGGTAAGAATTCTAAAACAGATCTATTGAACTGTATGGCTATGATATTACTCCCTGAGCCATGGTGGCAAAAACCATAAGCTGTCCATGAAAACCTATTCTTTCCTTCTTCCATAATACCTGGACTTCATCTGAGCCCCTGCTGGACTACATTCCCCTACCTGCCCTTACAAATGTAGACCAAATGTCTCCAGTGAAATGTGAGAAGTCATGTGTGTCTCTTCTGGGCTGGAGTTTCTAAGTGAGCAGGAAGACTTCTCACATTCCTGCTATTTTCACCATGTGGGTGCAGACAATGACTGAGTCCAGGGGACGGATGGCAGAGCCACAAGAAGGAAGGAGTCTGGGTCTCTGAATTGACAAATGGAGAGGAGCTCTGCCTACTCAAACATCTACTTTGGCCTATTACATAAGGAAGAAATAAGTTTCTATTTTGCCTGGGCCAATTTGTGTTGGCATCTATTTGTTGAGCAGTTTAGTCTACCCCAACTACTGTAGCCATAAAGACTTTGATCTACTGTGCACTCATTATGGCTTCTTGTAATTGCTATCAGCATAATAACTTTCATCAACTAAACTTGAGTCCCTTTGTTATGTTTTCATCTAGGAAGACTTTTATTTTCCTACTCCTTTTCTTCTGCCTTTGCCATAGTTCCTTCCAGGTTTCCCAAGTCCATTTGCTTTCATTTCCCTTGAGGCCAGTGTTTTCTACATCACTCTCCCCATTCCTCCCACTTAGCTCATACCTAGCTTCATCCCATCCCAAAGCATCATTCTTTTTTTAGTACGATCAGCTTGATCCCTTTACAACATGATAGAATATTTGACAACTGTGTCACTATGGCACCCTTATATTGTTCCCCCAAGGCCAACTGACAGCATTTAAAAAGCCTTACAATGGCAGTAGTCAGAAAAGGAAAAAAAAAAAAAAAGATGGCCAAAATGTGATCTCTCCTCACAAGTAACTTTATAGTCTAGAAAGAATGCAATAAAGACTGCCAAAGGCTTTCACTAAAAGATGAGGAGCTACTAAAGAACGATATATAAAGAGTAAAAAATTTCAGATCATAGGAAATAAGGTTTGAAACCTCATCTTCAGTCCCACTGACATAAGATAAATTCATGGTATGTGTACAGAGTACTTTCAACACTAAAAAAGAAAGATACATGTTTTTAAAAATCCATTGTGTGTTTACAGAAACCACAGTATATTATCATGGGCTTGGCCCTCAATGCTGCTCTCCTATGACTGAGGAGGGCAAATGGGTATAACTCATTGAAAGGTCATCTTTATAGGAACGCTCTATGTTGGTAGCTCCATGTGGGAGCTCAGCTCAGAGCAGCACACTGGGGAGCTGCTGTGTCACCTCCGCTTTGGGTGAGAATAAATATTGTCCTTCCATGCATTTTAGATGGAGGACACTGATCATAATTTAATGTTCTTTTAAAACAATGGTGATTGTCCTGTGGTTTAATAACGGTGAATCCCTCTAGGTCTACTGAGATACAAATGACATTTGCCCTTAGGCTTAATGTTTCCCTCTTACTGTCTTTTGAGTTCTGGTGTCTGATTGGATCCATTTTTCTGCCAGGCCAGAAATTATTATTCTTACCAGTTTTTGATAATGGCTGATTCAATTAAGTCCACTTCTGAAGTTAAAATTTGGTACTTCTAGAATCATGACAAATATAAGGGGACCCAGAGTGAGGCTTTAAGGGCCTCTCCTATGAAAAAAGGCATGTGATAATGCATTTAGTTGATAGGAAGAAGGACGATTTCAGCAGGTAAACCCTTGTAAGAGCCTCCTAATTAAGTAACCAATCAAATCTGAAGGGAGGGAAGAACATTTATAATGGCCCTAAAATCATCATCATCATCATCTCTACTAATTAATAATTAGTAACATGAGGTGATACATTCGCAGTATGCGTAGTCATTCACTTTAGGTTTGAATCCTGGTTCTAGTCTTTTCTTTTTTTAAAGATTTTATTTATTTATTTGACAGAGCAAGCAAGAGAGCACAAGCAGGAGGAGCAGGAGAGGCAGAGGGAGAAGCAGACTCCCTGCTGAGGAGGGACCCCGACACAGGGCTCCATTCCAGGACTCAGGGATCATGACCTGAGCCAAAGGCAGACGCTTAACACCCAGGCACCCCCTTGGTTCTAGTCTTCTTATTTTTTGTCACCATGGGAGGTTTACTTACTTCTCAGAACTTTTTTATTTTTAAGGTAAGACATCTAATGTTTCTTTTTTTTAATTTTTTTAAATTTTAATTCCAGTATAGTTAACACACAGTGTTATATTATTAGTTTCAGGTGCTTCAGCAATTCTATACATTACTCAGTGCTTGTTATAATAAGTGTGCTCTTAATTCCCATCACCTATTTCACCCATCCCCCCACCCACCTCTCTTCTGGTTTGTTCTTTATAGTTAAGAGTGTTTTTTGGTTTATCTCTTTTTCTTTGTTCATTTGTTTTGTTTCTTAAATTCTACATATGAGTGAAAGCAGACGGTATGTGTCTTTCTCTGATTGACTTATTTCCCTTAGCATTATGCTCTCTATATCTATCCATGTTGTTGCAAATGGCAAGATTTCATTCTTTTTTATGGCTAATATGACATTATATATATATATATCACCCCTTCTTTATCCATTCATCTATCAATGGACAATTGGACTGCTTCCATAATTTGGCTATTGTAAATAATGCTGCTATAAACATAGGGGTATATGTATCTTTTCAAATTAATGTTTTCATATTTTTGGTGTAAATACCCAGTAGTGAAATTATTGGATCATAATGTAATTCTGTTTTTAATTTTTTGAGAAACCTCCATACTGTTTTCCACAGTACCTGCACCAGATTTCATTCCCACCAACAGTACATGAGGATTCCTTTTGCTCCACATCCTCACCAATACTTGCTTCTTGTGTTTTTTGATTTTAGCCATTCTGGCAAATATGAGGTGATATCTCATTGTGGTTTCGATTTTCATTTCCCTGATGATTAGTTATGTTGAGCATCTTTTCGTGTGTCTGTTGGCCATCTGTATGTCTTCTTTGGAGAGATGTCTGCTCATGTCTTCTGCCCATTTTTTAACTGGAATTTTTGGTTTTGGGGTGTTGAGTTGTACAAATTATTTTTTTTACAAATTCTTTATATATTTTAGATACTAACCCTTTATCAATATGTTATTTGCAAATATCTTCTCCCATTCATCAGGTTCTCTTTCAACTTTGTTGACTGTTTCCTTTGTCGTGCAGAAGCTTTTTATTTTTTGTAATGCCAGTACTTTATTTTTGCTTTTGTTTCCCTTGCCTCAGGAGACATGTCTAGAAAGACGTTATTGCTGCCAATGTCAGAGAAATTACTGCCTCTGCTCTCTTCTAGAACTTTCACGGTTATTGGTCTCACCGGTCCTTAATCCATTTTGAGTTTATTTTTGAGTATGGTGTAAGAAAGTGGTCCAGTTTCATTCTTTTGCATGTTGCTGTCCAGTTTTCCCAACACCATTTGTTAGAGAGACTATCTTCTTCTCATTGCATACTCTTGCCTCCTTTGTCAAAGATTAATGACCATATAATTGTGCACTTGTTTCTGGGCTTTCTATTCACTATGTGTCTAATTTTGTGCCAGCACCATATTATTTTGATTACAACAGCTTTGTAGATATCTTGAAATCTGGGATTGTGATACTTCCAGTTTTGTTCTTCTTTTTCAAGATTTCTTTGGCTGTTAAGGGTCTTTTGTGCTTCCATAGAAGTTCTAGGATTATTTCTTCTAGCTCTGTGAAAAATGCTACCAGTATTTTGATAGGGATTGCATTAAATATGTAGATTGCCTTGGGTAGTGTAGACATTTTAACAATATGTGTCTTTCTAATCCATGAACATGGAATATCTTTCCATTTGTTTGTGTCATCTTCAGTTTCTGTCATCAATGTTGTGTAATTTTTAGAGTATAAGTCTTTCACCTCTTTGGTTTTTATTCCTAGGTATTTTATTATTTTTGCTACAACTGTAAATGAGATTGTTTTGTTTTAATTTCTCTTTCTGCTGCTTCATTATTGGTGTATAGAAATGCAACATTGGGGCACCTGGGTGGCTCAGTCATTAAGCAGCTGCCTTCAGCTCAGAACACAATCCCAGGGTCCTGGGATCGAGCCCTCTGCTCAGTGGGAAGCCTGCTTCTCCCTCTACCTCTGCCTGCTGCTTCCCCTACTTGTGCTCTCTGTCAAATAAATAAATAAAATCTTTAAAAAAAAATGCAACAGAATTCTGTACATTGATTTTGTATCCTGTGACATTACTGAATTCATTTATCAGTTCTAGTAGTTTTGGGGTGGAGTCTTTAGGGTTTTCTATATATAGTGTCATTTCACCTACAAAAAGTGAAAGTTTTACTTCTTCCTTACCAGTTTGGATGCATTTTATTTCTTTTTGTTGTCTGATTGCTGTGGCTAGGACTCTCAGTACTACAGTACTATGTTGACTAAAAGTGGTGGTGACAGTGGACATCCTTGTCTTGTTCCTGATCCTAGGAGTAAAGCTCTCAGTTTTTCACCAATGAGTACGATGTTAGCTGTGGATTTTCATATAAAGATTTTGTAATGTTGATGTATGTTCCCTCCAAACCTACTTTGTTAAGGGTCTTTATCATGAATGGATATTGTACTTTGTTGAGTGCTTTTTTTGCATCTACTGAAATGATCCTATGGTTTTTATCCTTTCTCTTATTGATGTGATGTATTACATTGATTGATTTGTGAATATTGAACCACTCTTGCATCCCCAGAATAAATCCCATTTGACCATGATGAATGATTTTTTAATGTATTGTTTTATTTGGTTTGCTAATATTTTGTTGAGGATTTTGCATGTATGTTTATCTGAGATATTGGCCTGCAGTTCTCTTTTTTTACAATGTCTTTATCTGGTTTTGGTATTGGCGTGATGCTGGCCTCATAGAATGAATTTGGAAGCTTTCCTTACTCTTCTAATTTTTGGAATAGTTTGAGAAAAATAGGCATTAACTCTTCCCTAAATGTTTGGTAGGATTCACCTGTGAAGCCATCTGGTCCTGTACTTTTGTTTGTTGGGAGTTTTTTTATTTAATTTCATTGCTGGTAATCAGTCTGTTCAAATTTTCTATTTCTTCCTGCTTCAGTTTTGTTATATATTTGTAGGAATTTATCCATTTCTTCTAGGTTGTCCAATTTGTTGGCATATAATTGTTCATAATATTTTCTTACAATTGTTTTTATTTTTGTGGTGTCAGTTGTTATTTCTCCTCTTTCATTTCTGATTTTATGTATTTAAGTCCTTTCTTTCCTCTCTCTCTCTCTTTTTGATGAGTCTGGCCAAAGGTTTATCATTTTTTTTTGATCCTTTCAAAGATTACTTCTCAGAGCTTTAATTTCTTTCTTTGGAAAGCAATGATAATACACACTCCATAGGGTGTGGGCTTGTGGTGAGGGTTAAATGAGGTAACATATGTAAACATGCCTGACACATAGTTGGCGTTCATTTTCAATTGGGAATGTCACCTCTCCTCCCGGGTGCAATCATGGTGGAACTGTCAGTAGAACTGTCCCATGTGCTCTGCCAAAGGGTGGCTATGTGTGCAGTGTGAGGTCAATCATAGTCTTTCTTTCTTGGCAATCTGAAACACGTGTGTCATAAAAGATGAAAACAATAGAAAGTAAGTCTTTCTAATGAAAGCTTCTGGAAGAAGAGCTTGTCCTTTAATTCCTCATACCTGGTTCAACAGAGCAATCCTGGATCCTGTCCTAGACAAGATCCAACTATTCAATTCCTTAGAATCTGAAATCTACCTAGTCTCCTTTTTACAAACATCCCTTTTCCTATTGTGTTAACCATTGGGAAGTTATATGCTTAGATTCTGGTGTCTACCCAGTGTTCTTGGTACAAATACCCTTTTTTCCCTCAGTTAACTGCAAGGGGGTTTTATGCTTGCACACAAAGAGTACCAACTGAGACACCATGCTACCCTCTATGAAGATATGCTAATACTAATAAAGAGACACAGACTATGAAGTTATCTTATTTACCCACTCCTCTAAGACCAAGGAAAAACAACCAAATTAGTTTCTACCATCATATAAAAATTTTGACTTTTAAAGATAGTGGTGATGGATTTCCTAGTGGTATAAAAATGGTCCCATGTTGACACCTGGAAGCTAAAACAAATGTTTTGCATAATACATATTTTTTTCCTCTTAAAGGTCAAAAAAAAAATAAGACTGTGAACCCAAGAGAAGCACTAAGTGACCACAAAAAGCAGAGGCTTGCCCTCTTCCAGAGCAATGCTCAGAAAGCCTCACAGAATATGCTAAGGGCTCTCTTGTTGCAGAAACTATTTATAAGAGTCACTCAGTAATAGAACCTGAGTCAGAAGGGTCAATACTGCAGTGTTGACAAATAAGAAAGTTCCTGGAAATGGTTCCTGGCATGGCCAAGCCAGGGTAAGCTTCTACCCACTTAGATAAACTAAAACCTGCCTTTAAGTTTGTTTTTAACAAGCAAGCCTCATGAGACAAAGAAAGCAGTTAGTAGATGTTGTGACCTGCACTCCCTGGAAATTCAAGCAAGGAAAACACGAGATAAAGCAAAGAGTGAAAAGCTGAGATCCAAAAGTACAAATTTGGAATCCACTGAAACCAAGTGAAGTTTAAAAAGAAACGTAAAATTAAAAAATTCTTTGCTTTAAGCAATAGATGTTCCAAAGGAAGTGGTATCACATGGCATCTGTTGAAACAAAATTATTTCTAATGCATAAAAGGTGCCGGTTCTTTGTAGTAAGTCTAGGATGAACCCTTCTTTAAAATCAAGAAATTGCCTCAAATAGCAAATAATCCTTTCTAGTCTTTTTTATTTATCTCCAGCTTGTTCCTTCTCCCATTTCCCACAGCTAAGCTTGTCCATTTTCTTCTATCCCCTAATTGCCAATCTTGCTCACTTTCATGCAACCAAAGTTAAGAAATAGAAAATATATACCCCAGCTACCTTTAAAAATCACTTTTACTGGGGCGCCTGGGTGGCTCAGTTGGTTAAACCACTGCCTTCGGCTCAGGTCATGATCCTGGAGTCCCGGGATCGAGTCCCACATCGGGCTCCCTGCTCAGCAGGGAGTCTGCTTCTCCCTCTGACCCTCCTCCCTCTCATGCTCTCTGTCTCTCATTCTCTCTCTCACAAATAAATCTTAAAAAAAAAAATCACTTTTATTTTCATCCATTATCACTTCCTTCCCTCCTTTCTCTGAAGGAGCATCCCCATCTCTTCACCATATGCAAACCTTTCCCCCGTGCTCTTGACCAATGTCCCTTTTCTCCTTTACATCTTTGTACAGTTCAGCCATGCTGATAACTTGCTTTTCTCCTAGAAGGCTAAACACTTTAAAGTCTCTCTAAATTTGGGGCACCTGGCTGGCTCAGTCATTAAGCATCTGACTTCGGCTTTGGTCATGATCCCAGGGTCCTGGTATGGAACATTGGGTTCCCTGCTCTGCAGGAAGCTGCTTCTCCCTCTCCCACTCCCCCCTGCTTGTGTTCTCTCTCTCACTGTGTCTCTCTCTATCAAATAAAATATATATATATAAAAAAATAAAGTCTTTCTAAATTTGCCTACAATATCCATGAAATGCAATTTCCTTCATTTTCAGACTGCAACCACCACTCATTCTTCATAGCTCACCTCTTCTGAAAGTCTCAGAAATAATTGTGTCATTTCCTCTGAATCCTTTAACCATTTATTCTATTCCACTGTCACTAAATCTATTCACCTTGTATTATGGTGTTGGCACACACTTGTTCCTTTACATCCCCTCTCCCTAGCCCAGGGTCTAAAATACACAACAAAAGTATATTGGCAAAATGAATCTGTTGAGAAGAGCTAGAATTCTTTCAAGTCAGACTTGCTCATAAAGTGAGGTAGATCCATATATACTAATACACTTATAAACAGGTCATGAATGCTGAATCCACTAGAGTAGAATGAAGTAATTACAGAGCAGAAAAGATAGTTGATATCTCATAATAAGGGGATAATATAAAACATAAAACCTCTCTCTTGCTCTCTTTTCTCAGAGGACTCTAGAATGTGGAACTCATCAAACTTAAGTACCAAACAGAAGTAAGTCAAGTGCCTAGCTTGTTATTTATATATCTCCCTCTTGTGGTAATTAGAGAGACTTCATTTTCTTTTACAGTAGTCATAATTAGAATTTAATAGAAACAAGGCACACTTTATTAAAAAAAAAAACTGCAACATTCATGTGGTTTGAAGTATATTAATCCAACAAGTTTCAGCTATCTGTGTCTCCTTAAAGTCTTAGTCATGAACAATACAGACAAGAAAAAAATATGTAAAACATTCTAGTGGGTCCTTTGTTCTCAGTGACATCTGGTACTTGATGGTTTTTTCCTTCTTCAGTGAAGACAGATATTTCAATAAAGATGCAGAAGGGATGTCAAATATTTTATGGTATGAAGTTTCTTTCATAGAGTATTTTTCTTTGAGGAAATAAGATTCTTCCAATGCCTTACCTACTCCTTTCTGAAATCAGCCTTGTAGGCAGACTGTTACATTGGAGTTTCATTCAAAAGGGATGGTCCTTTGGAATTTACCACAAAGATAATGTGGTTTTGGTGAAGATCAAGTCCATCATACCCCATGAAGTCCATGCTACACTCAACCTCTGCCAATTCAGAATCTCCTTTCTCTGAATTTTTCTACTGTACTTAAACTTTTCATTCAAAAATACTTATTGAGGGGCGCCTGGGTGGCTCAGTTGGTTGAGCGACTGCCTTCAGCTCAGGTCATGATCCTGGAGTCCCAGGATCAAGTCCCGCAGTCCCAGGATCAAGTCCCGCATCGGGCTCCCTGCTCAGCAGGGGGTCTGCTTCTCCCTCTGACCCTCTGCCCTCTCGTGCTGTCTCTCATTCTCTCTCTCAAATAAATAAATAAAATCTTTAAAAAAAATACTTATTGATTATATGCTATATTCAATACACTTTCTAGGACAGAGATGAAATAAACGAACATCTGGCTCTTAGGAGTTTACCATCTAGTAGAGGCTATAAGCCATGTGCCTAATAACTGTAATAAAAGGAAGAGAATGATAAAAGACAAGATTCAATGGTTCTTAAAGTAGATAAGAGGTTTATATGTGAAAGATTTTCAAATGTTTCTACTATCTTGAGATTCTAAAACCATGTTTTGAAAGAGCTTCCCAAATGATTCTGATATGCACATCCCCCTTCTCATTTAAGAATCACTGAACTGTGGCGGAGCAAGATGGCAGAGGAGTAGGAGACCTGGATTTCGTCTCCTCTCAGGAATTCAGCTGGATAGGGATCAAACCATTATGAACACCTACAAACTCAACAGGAGATCGAAGAAAAGAAGAGCAACAACTCTCTCATCAGAAAAGCGACCACTTTCTGGAAGGTAGGACGTGCGGAGAAGTGAATTCCAGGCGATATTCGGGAGGAGAGACGGCGGGGGAGG
>NC_138382.1:27314326-27335990 GCF_054177405.1 Leptonychotes weddellii | reverse complement strand
TGGGAGGATGGGTTAGCCTGGTGATGGGTATTAAAGAGGGCACGTTCTGCATGGAGCACTGGGTGTTATGCACAAACAATGAATCATGGAACACTACATCTAAAACTAATGATGTAATGTATGGTGATTAACATAACAATAAAAAAATTTTTAAAAAAATCATATGATCATCTTAATGATGCAGAAAGGGACGCCTGGGTGACTCAGTCAGTTAAGCGTCTGACTCTTGATTTTGGCTCAGGTCATGATCTCAGCGTCCTGGGATCAAGCCCTGAATTGGGCTCCATGCTCAGCACAGAATCTGCCTCTTTCTCTCTCTCTCTCCCTCTGCCCCTCCCCAACTCACTCTCTCTTTCTCTAAAATAAATAAATAAATTTTAAAAATCTTAAAAAAAATTATGCAGAAAAAGCATTTGAGAAAACTCAATATCCATTCACAATAAACACCCTGGAAAAGTGGGTATAAAAAGAACATACTTCAACATAATAAAGACCATATATGACAAACCCATAGCTAACGTTATAGGAAATGGTGAAAAACTGAAAGCATTCCCTCTAATATCAGAAACAAGACAGGAGTACCCACTCTCACCACTCCTATTCAACACAGTACTAGAAGTCCTAACCAGAGCAATTGAGCAAGAAATAGAAATAAAAGCATCCAAATAAGAAAGGAAGAAGTTAAATTGTCTCTGTTTATAGATGACATGATCTTATACATAGAAAATTCTAGACTCCACACACACCCAAAAAAATGATCAGAACCTATAAACAAATTTAGTAAAGTTGCAGAATACAAAATCAACATACAGGAATCTTTTGCATTTGCATGAACTAGCAATGAATTATTTGAAAAAGAAATAAAGAAAATAATTTCATTTACAATAGAGTCAAAAATAGTAAAGTGCTCAAGAAAAAATTTAACCAAAGAGGTCAAAGATCTGTATGCTGAAAACTATTAGATATTGATGAAAGAAATTGAAGAAGACACAAATAACTGTAAAGATATCCCATATTCGTGGCTTGAAAGAATTAACACTGTTAAAACATCCAAACTATCCAAAGTAATCTATAGATTCAATGCAATCCCTATCAAGATTTCAATAGCATTTTTTACAGAAATAGAAAAACAATCCTAAATTCATATGGAACCATGAAAGACTCTGAATAGCCAAAGCAATCCTGAGAAAGAGGAACAAAGCTGGAAGACATCATGCTTCCTGATTTCAAACTATATTACGAAGCTAAAATAGTCAAAGTGGTATGGTATTGGCATTTTAAAAAACCTGCATAGATTAATGGAACAGAATAAAGGGCCAGAAATAAATCCATGCATATATAGTCAATTAATCTACAACAAAGGATCTAAGAATATATCATAGGAAAACTTCAGTAAATGATGGGAAAACTGGACAGCCACATGCAAAAGAATGAAACTAGACCACTATCTTACACCATACACAAAAGTTAACTCAAAACAGGTTAAAGACTTGAACATAAGAACTGAAACCATAATAATTCTAAAAGAAAACACAGTCAGTAAGCTCCCTGACATTGGTCTTGGCATTAATTTTTTTTTTCATTTGACACCAAAAGCAAAAGTGACAAAAGCAAAAATAAATAAGTGGGACTGCACCAAACTACAAAGCACAGCAAAAGAAATGATCAACAAAATGAAAAGGCAACCTATAGAATGGGAGAAAATATTTGCAAGTTATATATCTGATAAGGGGTTTAATATCCAAAATATATAAAGAACTCACACAACTCAATAGCAAAAATACCCACAAATAATCCAATTAAAATGGACAAAAGACCTGAATAGACATTTTTTAAAAGGAGATATTCAAATGACCAAAAAGTACATGCAAAGGGCCTCAACATCACCAAACACTAGGGAAATGCAGATCAAAACCACAATGAGATATTACCTCACAACAGTTAGAATGGCTCTTATCAAAAAGACAAGCACTGACAAGTGCTGGTGAGGATTGGAGAAAAGGGAACACTTGTACCCTGTTGATGGGAATGTAAATTAGTACAGCCACTATGGAAAGTAGTACAGAGGTTCCTTAAAAAAATTAAAGATAAAACTACCATATGATCCAGCAATTCTACTTCTGGATATATACCCAAAGAAAATGAAATAACTATCTCAAAAAAGATACATACACTCCTAAGTTCATTGCAGTATTAGATCGATACACACAGACACACACACACACACACAATGGATTATTATTCAGTCATGAGCAAGAAGGAAATTCTGCCATTTGTAACAACATGGATGAAACTTGAGGTCATTTTGCTAACTGAAATAAGTCAGCCAGAGAAAAGCAAATACTATAAGATATCACTTATATGTGAAATCTAAAAAAGCCAAACTCATTGAAACAAAGAGTCATTACATGGGGCAGGGGTTTAGGAGAAATGGGAAGATGTTGCTCAGTGGCACAAAGTCACAAAATGAATAAATTCTGGGGAGCTAGTGTACAACATGGTGATTAAAGTTAGTAATACTGTATTATATACCTGGAAGTTGCTAAGAGAGTAAACTTAGAAGTTCTCACCACAAAAAAGAAAAATAAGGTAATGGATGTGTTAACTACCCTTATTGTGGTAATCATTTTGCATTATATACATATATCAAATCATCACATTGTGTACATTGAACTTATACAACATTACATATCAATTATATCTCAATAAAGCTAAAGGGAAAAAAACACAAGCTGCATAGATCACAACCTAGTAACTGTCTCTTATAAATTAAACTGTAAATATTCAAAGAGAAGGAGACAGACCCATGATTCTAAAATGAAGGTTCCTTTTTGGCTATATGATCCAAGTCTAGATGGAAGAAAAAAACAGAACTTCCAGTCCTGCTGGGAATCAAGTTTTCACTTCCCCAGAAGCATACAAAGGTGAATGACAGTGAAAATAAAATAAAATAATAATAATAATAGAGGGAAAATAAAACTCTGCCTCCCCTTGGCTCTGATACGTAGATGTATAGACAAAAATTACTATAGACATCATTTTATTTCTCTTGAGGAATTTTAGAACTATAATCTTATTATGGCTCGAGGCTTTAGAGTCATATACCATATTGAACACACACACACATACGTATAGTCTCACTTTATGTACATAAGACACCAAAAGCTGGAGATAGGCTGTTAAGAATTCAAGTTTGCCCCCTATTCCCAACTTGAGGAATTTGGGACCCTATGAACCATTCACTGCAGTGTTCTAACTGTTCACCCTAGAAGTCTGACCTCCAGTCAACCATTTGTGATGAATAAGCTGAAAGGCAGAGACCCAACTCAGGCATTTATTCACAGCAAGAGATACTATAATGTTGCAGCCCTACAGTGTTGGCAACCAGCCTTGGGCCATCTCAGTGATTCTAGCTTTTAGAAGGAAGGACAGTCTGTGTGATGACTGACCCCTTGGGGACATGCACAAGTCACACATATTCCATCAGTCCTTTCTATCTAACCCCACTGAGGTTTCCCTCTAAAATACCCCTAGTAATCACTCTGTTTCACTCAAGATGGTGTGAAAGAATTATAGTTGAAAGATAAGGTTGTAATGTGCTCTGAGATCACTAAAAATACATTTGCTATAGGTCAGCTCTAGCTATAAAACAAGGGGCTCTGGGCACTACAGGTGTAACAATTACTACAATTACTAGCAATAATTTTTTGGGTTTCAAGCCCCAAAAAATCAGACACTGCTTCTCTGCTTTTAGAATTGCAGAGCAGGGTTATTCCATAAAATACTTAAAATCCCTAAACCAACTGAATGAGAATCAGATCTGGGTCTGCCAGTCTTGAGAATTAGAAATGTGTGTCAGGCAGTAAGGAGCTAGACATGTGCAGACTGAACAACGTCCATCCCTGACCACCCCCTTAAGTATTAGTCAACATACATTTATTGAGCACCTCCTAGTGCCAGGCACTATGATAAATGCAAAGATAAAGACAACATATTTCCAATGAGCTGATAGTCTTCTAGAAGAAATGAAGCAAATGCATAAAGATTATAATGTAAGGGAGGATATATTTATATTTTAGGAGAAGTATAAATTGTGAGGTTTTAAAAGATAAATGGAGTTTTTATCCACAGAAAGGGAAGTAAGGTGCTCGGGCCAGAGGGAACAACTCAGGAAGAGGTGGAAAAGCACTGGATTTGTTAGAGGGGGGACATGGTTAGAGTTGTGTATGTACAGAAGTATGATTTCCCCTAAATGATAACCTGAGACAAGAATTAGGGTTAATATAGCTTAATTAGGAATGATTCGAGGAAACTCAGGAGAGGGAGTAGTGAAACCAGCCAGAACAGGGAAGGAAAGACAATGAAGGGTGACCTTATGACTTGTCACTGTGGGCTATTGGAACATGTTCCCTCTAAAGACCTGCTGAAGGACTGTGTAGAACATAGGTCAGAATTGTCCTCACAAGGAAGGAGGAAGCTGAGATAGCTATCCACCAACTCCCTTCTCTCAATGGTTGAGGGTTACTGCTTCAGGGATGTTAACGCCATGACACTTCCAGCTAAGCATGCTCCTGCAACTGGGAAAGCCCTCAGGTAATGAGACACAGGGGGTTGAGGCCAGAAGCCTTTTTGGTATAGAGAGAATGGTCTATTGAAGCTGTAGATGACCCTACAAGGGTGAGCCATTAATAGCATCTGCCACAGGGAGTAAAGCTGAAACACCAAATTATGAAGCAACACCAAAGATCTTGTATTCCATTCATCTGTATTCAAACCACTAAATATTTCAGGGTCCTAGGTATTCTGAAAGGAAAAAAAAAATGAATTAAATGTGATTCCTCCCTCAATGGGCATACATTTCTCAAGTAAGGGTCTGGGTTTTACTGTCCAGTGTGTAGCCACTAAAAACTTATGAGGAGGTGAGTAACATGACCAGACCATCAGTCTCATAGTGGTGAGTTCCATGTACTGGCAGAGATATTTGACATGGAAAAGACATTTAAGAAGTGCCTGCACTAGAGTGGTGATGATGGAGAATGGAAAGGGACGTATGTGTGTGTGTGTGTGTGTGTGTGTTTACAGGACAAAATAAAACTGGCAAGACATGCCTGCTGACCAGATACAAAGGATGAAGGTGAGGGAGGATGCAGGAAATTCAGATGTGTAGCCTTGGGGAAACGCTGGTAGCATAAACAGAAACAAAAAAATCAGAACAGTGAAAGATATAGAGAAGAAATGTTCATTTTTTTTCTCTGTTGAACTTGAATTCACAATACAACTCTCTCCCGCTATGCACCATCTTGCTCAGTATTCCAGTTACTTCCCCCAAATTGGGGCTCCAGGCCACCGGCAGTTTATAAACTCTAGCAGTCATTTCCAGGTCTTCTGGGCTCACAGAAGCAGAACTAGGGGGTCTAAGGCACATCCATTGTCATCAGCTCGCAATAAACACCAGGTTTAAAAAAAACGGGATAGTCTTTCTTTCCACAAAAGCACAAGCCTGTTCTCACTAGTGGGGCCAATCTGGTCTGAGCAGAACATAAGGTCTCTCCCCAAAAGGAGGTTAAGTCTCAAGCAAGAAAGAACACCTGGCTTTAATGACCTGGGCTATTGGGAGTCTTCCTTCTAAAGTGGTACCACAGGTGGTTCCCACATGTGCATCTGTCAACATAAAAATACTCTCAATCCTTGTCAGAACATTTATAGCATTCCCTGCTTCTATTTGAACCACAAATATAACTGAGAGAATTGAGGGTTTTCCCTTCTGAGGTTTCTTGTTGCTGTTTGCTGATTCGTTGGTTGGTTGGTTGGTTGGTTGGTTGGTTGGTTGGTTGGTTGGTTTTTAAAAGGGAAGTGAAGAGCTAACCTCCCCCAAGGTTTGGCTTAGAAACTCCACCAAGTCACCAATGGCATTGGCGGAGGGTGGTATAGATTCATAGTGATTGTGCTTACTCAACTTTCTCTGTCAAGGAGGGAGGTGTACCCAGGGGGTTGTGCCCCCACCTACAGGATCTCCGTGGGAAATCAAAATCACAGTGCAAGGTATTGGAACACCGAAGATTTCTATAAGGGGATAGATTAGTTGGGTGAGCCCTAAGGTCAAACCACAATAACACACAACTGTTAACTAATGATTCAGAAATTGGGAGCAAAGAGGCTATACTGGTGGGACGTCTGGGTGGCTCAGTCGGTTAAGCGGCTGCCTTCAGCTCAGGTCATGATCCCAGAGTCCTGGGATCGAGTCCCGCATTGGGCTCCTTGCTCAGCAGGGAGCCTGCTTCTCCCTCTGCCTGCCCCTCTCCTTGCTTGTACTCTCGCTCACTCTCTCTCGCCTATGCTCTCTCTCTCTCTCTAGCAAATAAATAAATAAAATCTTAAAAAAAAAAAAGAGGCTATACTGGTAAAAGATTGGGTGAAGGGGGTCTAGCGTGAGGAAACACCAACCAGTTGATGAAATCCCTTCTCGGTGCCAAAGGGATACTGAACCGTACTTTGGCCTCATTGTCCTAGAGCCAACTGGCCAAACTCAGCTTCATCTGTTCTTTATCCACAGCCTGCTTAAATTCCTGTTGGGAGAGTTGTGATCAGAGCTAAGAGTGCCACCTACAGATGCTTTAGTGCTAAATATGTATTAGAAAATCTGAAGAAAGTCATTCACAGCCCGTTTTACAAGATCTTAGTAGATCTCAAAGTATCACTGGCAAAGAAGGAAGAGTGTGTGTGTGTGTGTGTGTGTGTGTGTGTGTGGTGTGTGCGCACGCACATACGCCTGAGCTTATTGGGGGAGGGAGCAAGTGATAGACCAGGAGAAAAAAAATGACTGAAATTCTGGACCTGAGGGTGGCTGGAAGGGTGCTGGTGATGAATACTGGGGAATTCAGAAGAGGACTGTAGGAGAGAGGATGAGCTCATCCTAACCCTGTCCTCCATCCCCCCTCCACACACTTAGTCTGAGCCCCTAGTGGGACAAATTCTCACCTCTTCCTGCCAGCATCTCACGCACTTCTTTGAGGACTCTGAGCTCCTGGAATTTGTGAGAGGTAGTTATAAAACTTCTACCTCCATGTTTCTTACGTGGGACTTCCAGTGGCTGAGCGAAGTGGCATGGCTGGTCCCTCCCCCTGCTTATCACTGGTTGGTGTAGCCTTGCCACTACCATCCCATTTTCACCACCCCATCTCAGCCTACTGGCAGCTACTACTTTTCTCAATACCTGATCTTTTCTTAAAAGAGCACTAAGCATCAAACTGTAAACCACCAAGACCTTAATATTTTTTTCTTCAGTTATTTTAAAGAGTTAACATTTAAGCCAGGGGAATATATCTCTAATGATAAAACTTTGGGCAAATAGAAAAGGTATTTTGTAACATGGATCCTCCTGCGAATCCTCAAATTACATCATATAAAATTTGCCTATATATGTTTAACTTTATCACAAATACTAAATTAATACTTGCCTTTCTATGTGTTATAATGGGAATAATCAGGAAGAATTGAGTGCAAAGCTCAGCTCTACACTCTTTTAAGCTATGTGATTTGGGCAAGTCATTGAACTGTCCTAAATGTCAGTTTCCTAATCTACAAAGTGTGTGGGGGGTGGGGGGGAATACCTCCCTCACAGATTTAGTGGTTAACTTCAATGGTTTACTTTATCCTTAAAGTAAATCCAGTGTTTCACACATAGTAAGTGCTCAATGAATGTTAGTTGCCCTCTTGATTCTTCTCCTTCCAGTTTAGTAACTATTTCTGAGCCAGCTTGCTTAGTGGACTTCACTATATTTCAGGTAGTTTTTTCCTATGACTCTCAGGTCATATTTCCCCTTATTAACAGAAGGTCATTACATTAGTTAAACAGTTTCTCATGCTTGTCAGTGACATCTTAATTTAAACATAAATTCTCCTGACTTCAAAGCCTTCTTGTAAAACAGATGAGAGGAAATTGTACTCTTCTGATCACAGGACCACCATTTAGCAGGTACTAGGTTTTCTTAATAAAAAGTACCAAGACAGTGCATAGAAAGAAAAATATTTGCCAGAAACTCTAAAGCATACAAGAGGGACTAAGGGGAAAGTGAGTTAAAATCACATTGTTGATTCTTTTTCCCTTTTATTTCTCCTGGGAGTAGAGTTCATTTTCCTGGCTCCCAATGCAATGACACCATAGTGGACGTATGCATATTTTTAGAAGAGCTGTATTATTGTTGACCTAGTACATGTGCTGCTTTTAATCATTCAAATCATGCCTCAGTGATGGGTCTAACACAATAGGGAGACAATGACTAAACAGGCCATTTCCCGAAATGTGCAGGAACATAATCAAGCAGGGGAATTATCCAAAATTCCATCATGTGCACAATACTTATCTTCTTGAGTCAGGAATGAGGGGATGTTTCTCAGTATATTTCCCACTGAACTGACCCTTTGTTTCCCTCCCTCCACCCCTTTCAAAATCTAAAAGAGTGATTTCCTCCTCCAGTGAAGTCAGACCATCCATGTTGCTACATGCGGTTTGAGGGATGACATGAGAGAGGAAATGAGGAATGAGAAAATGTGAGCTCTCTTCTCAGAAGCTGACTCTGAGAGCAGGTAAGAACGAGGTGAGGAGGAAAGGAGGAGGCACCACAGTCACCCGCTCCTGACTCAAGCCAGAGCCCATTGTTCTGACCACACAAGTGTGACTGGAAACAGCAAGGTGTAACCCTCGCTGCTTTCTGCAAAGAGATTTACCTTCTGCCTTTTAAGGACAGTTGCAGGCAGAAGGAGATGAGGGTGGAATCACCAAAGTTGACTCAGACTCAAAGAAGCTGAAGGAGAGGTTTGACGAGAGAATCGTGGCATGGAATGGTAGCATGCGGCTTTCAGAGCCATGAGCCTGTGGTGTTGTGGCAACCAGCACAAGGTAACACCAACATGCTGACTCTACTGATCTTCAGAGATGGTCAGTGGGAGACAGGTAGGAAAGGAGGAATTTATAGCTTGCCTGTGGAATCTGGATTCACAAAAAATTCAAGATTGAAAGTAAACTACTCTGAGATCAACGATAACCTCACAGACTCACAGTCCCCAGCTAGTGTTCCAAACATTCATTTGTTGAGAACTGAGCATATGTTTCCCCCTAGGAACAGTGTCATTTGTATAGTTAATTCCAGGCTGGCCTTCATAATCCATGCTCACTCCTGAAAGCAGAAGCAGCAGCGGGACTCCATTGATCTCAACCTGGGATGCTCCCTGTCCCCACAGGAGCAAGCCACAAAGTACCAGGGACTCCAGAGTCACAGGATACACACGGATGTCTTCCCTGAATCAGTTTTACTTGATGATAAGTCATTTTAAACATGACATGTAGACGGTATATGGGATGGAAGGCTAAATTCACATGAACCTTTAAAATAAAACCCAGATACGCACAAAAACTGTAAATAGCAGTTAACTCCATGATTATATAAATTCACATTGTTTGACATGATTTTTTCCAACAAGCATATCTATATTTATTTGGGGGGGAAATACATTTTTAAGTAAATGAAGTGTGGACTCTTTAAGAAATCTCTCACAGAACAAATTCAGGCTGTATCCCCAGACATAGTTGATTGGCTCCCATCCAACACTAAAGTCTTTCCATGAGCAAGTCTGAAAAGCATGGAGATGGAAAGAATCCTGGACAGACCGGAGACTTAGAAGACTAGTGCACAAGGCCTAGCTTCATCACACACCATGTGATACAGAGCATACTATTTGTGATTGCTTATTCACCCAGCAGACATTTACTGAACATTTACTATGTGCTGGATACTGTGAGCTAGGAAGTTCTTCATCCATAAAATGAGGATAGTAACATAGCATACAGTATTATTAAAGTCAAATAAAGTACTATACAAGTACTATACACAAAAGCATTCCATAACTACAGTTCTACATTGATATAGGATACTTTGCAATTTGAGGCACTTTATGGATTAAGAAGAATTCCCTGGATTAATCTTTGAACCTAACCATTATGTACACTTTCTATGCAGGGAACACGACGTTAGGGTACCATGGAACACATCTCCCTCTCCCTGTTTCTTCCTCTTCCTCTCTCATATGACTTATGGGGGTGTCCAGCCAAGAAAAAAAATGAGGCCACATTCCCATTTCGAACTCAATAGCTACTGATCAACTTTTAGGATCAAAAAAGAGAATATATCAGTTCAAAGGACCCTCCTGATCCTCTAGAGCCCCATGATGAATCCATTACTCTTTCAATATATCACAAACAAAATCTTTACTTGGAAAGGATATTCATGTGTCAGGTGTTCGCAGTCATGAGCAGCTCCGAAGAAAAGAGAAGCTAAAACAAACAAATGGAAATCTTTTCCACTGAAGAGTGTCACTGCCTTCTGGAGTTAAGGTAGCCCCGACTTCTGCAAGGGAGTTCCCTGGCTGCTCAGGTCTGCATTCCAGGATGAATGCAAAGTGTACAGTCTTCTTGAAGGAACTCAGCTTTGGGGGCTGAGTTTTCAAAGTTCATAAGAAAGTAAAAAAGAAAAAGAAGTAGTAAAACAACCCCCAAACTAAAGAAAATTGTTGTTTTCATCTCAAGGTAAGCTTTTTCAGAAACTGGGGGTTAGAGCCACTGGAGAAGACTATCATGAAGGATGGGAATGCCACCAATGAATCTGGTTGAATCCCACTGTTAGGGCTGAATGCAGATAACTCCCCTTAGGCCAAAAAAAATTACAAGCCTTTTAATTTTTTGGTTTCTAATCCTTAGATGGGTTGTAGGCTAATTTAAAAAAGCTTTAACAAAAGCATCTAGAAGCAAAGGAACCAATGTCATGGTTAAGTTCATTCAAAAGAAAATGAAGAGGGGCGGCTGGGTGGCTCAGTTGTTGAGCTTCTGCCTTCGGCTCAGGTCATGATCCCAGGGTCCAGGGATCGAGCCCCACATCGGGCTCCCTGCTCTGCGGGAAGCCTGCTTCTCCCTCTCCCACTCCCCCTGTTTGTGTTCCCTCTCTCGCTGTGTCTCTCTCTATCAAATAAATAAATAAAATCTTTAAAAAAAGAAAGAGAGAGAGAGAATGAAGAGACTACTTCCTGACCACATCTACAAGAGGCCACAGACACAAGCCCTTTTCTCAAATGAACTCATTTATTAAGCACCTGCTATGTATGAAACACTGGAACGGTGCTCAGGGAACTGAAATGAGGATAGATAACCCCTGAGCTCTATTTGTTCACTATGTACTGGGAAAACAAATCCTACCAAAATAGCTTTGCAGAAGGGAGTCTATGTTAAGAGTTATCAAAGCATGCTATGGAAGTACATGGGAGACAGACATTAAATCTGAGAGAAGATCTGAGAGAGCAAATTGAAGGAGAGATATTTTAAGATGATAAAATGAAAGGATAACGTAAGTTGATGAAATTGCAGAGATTAGTTATTTGGTAACTAAAATAGTAATAATTGGACAAAATGCCCAGCCATGGAAGGAGGAGGAGGAGAAAAGAGAGAGAGAGAAAGGGGGAAGGGGGTAAGGATGGAGGAAAGGAGAGAAAAAGAAAATAGATCAGCAAAACATGCTTGCACCGTGCTTATGCAGTACCAATCTCCCCAATTTCCCTTAGGTTACTAGCCAATTTAGAAGCAGGACGTTTAGCAGATACTGTTGGTTGCCTCTCCAACATCTACCCTGTTCTTCCTGCTTTGTTCAAGTAGCCTTGAGCCTTAACACAGGCTGCCGCATCCAGAGCTACAGGGGTGGATTCTGATTGGTCCAGCCTTTCATGTAGCCTCAGCCCTCCCCTGACCAGTGGTTTGTTCAAGAATAAACATGTGACACAATTCTATCCAATGACACTGCAGGACTTGGAGCAACGGAAGAGACCACTTTTTTCTTCTCTCTCTGAATATCATCTTGTCTGGATTTGGTGCTTAGAGCTGCTTGTAGAGCAAGAAACAGAAGAAGGCTGACTCTCAACAACTACAGCAATGAACTAATCCGCCCTGGAGTCCCTGCCTCTCCACTTAATGCTGTATGAAAAAATAAATATCCTTACCGCTTCAGCAAGCTGCTTCACATTTCTGTTACTTGTACTGAGGGAATCCTAATTGATACCAGGAAGTATCATATCTTTGATCTGCTATGGCTAGGAAATGGGCACAGACATGGACTCTAGGAGATGGTTCATTGTCACCAGGGTTTGCATGACATATATGTAGTAAAGCCTTCCTATAAAACTTACTGAGGCCCAAATTTGGTTCTGATCCGTGTCCTCCACATTCCTCTCTGCAGGCTCTCACATATGTTTGTCTACTGGGTCATGGATATGGAGGGCTCTCACATTGGATTCAGCTGGCACTGAGATTAGACAGAAAAGGGCCCACCGTGTGGGAGAACTGAGAGGAAAAAGGAGGTGAGGGATGAGGGGGTGGCCAGAATGATCCCACAGGCTGATGAACAAAACCATGGTGTCCAAACCACTGACTTTCAGCAGCGATGCCTCCTCCCTGCATATGACGTATAAACACTTGGAATATCATACATTTATCCACCACTTCCTATTTCCAAAGCAATTGGAAACATAATTTCACATATATCTGATGCTCAAGAAAATACTCATGAGCTAGGCAGAGAAGGTATTTCTACCTCCATTTAATAGATAAACAAAATAAGATCCAGAAAGATGAAATGAACTTGGAAAGCTGCACAGTTGGTGTTGATGGGACCTGGACTTTGGATTCCCTTCCCTAAAAAGACCAGGAACATAAGAATATAAATACGAACATGTTTAAATATATTTAATATTAATTAATATACTTAATTAAATACAAATATAAATTACAAGGGATTCAGGCCACGAGTGGTTCTTACATACTAATAGAACCAAGAGAAAAAATACATTAGAACAAAATATAAGCGATGCACAAAGAAACTTTGAGGGAAGTGTTTTACTCTTGGATCATCTGATATGTAATGCAAAAAGAATTTTTTTTTTAAAGATTTTATTTATTTATTTGAGAGAGAGAGAGAGAGAGAGAGCACATGGGAGGGGGAGGGTCAGAGGGAGAAGCAGACTCCCCCTGAGCAGGGAGCCCGACGCGGGACTCGATCCCGGGACTCCAGGATCATGACCCGAGCCGAAGGCAGTCACTTAACCAACTGAGCCACCCAGGTGCCCGAAATAATTTTCACCATACCATATTCAGTAGAGTTCAACAAGCTTTTTTTTTTTAAGCATCTATGATGTAGAAGGTGCCACTTGGGCTGAGTCTTAAAGGATGCACTGAAGTGAGACAGGGAAGCCTGGAGGCAGGGAGGAAACCCCAGGCAAAGAGAACAGTCTATGCTACCATAACAAAGAGTTATTAATCAGCTTGGTGCAGGGGAACGTCAACCAGCTTCACGTTACTGGAGCACTGGATGCAGCAAATGCCAAGGACAAAGCACAAAAAAGAAGCACAAGAAAACCACTGTCTGCCAAAGGCTCAGTCCTGCCCTCCACAGATAGCCAGCTAAGGAGTTTGGGCTCTCTTGTATAAGTCCATGGCCCTCAAACTTTTTCTGCTCATATACTCACTAAAATAACTTAAAAACTGTGTGTCTCATGTCTGCAATTTAGTTTGAATTTTTTTAAATTTTTTATTGTTATGTTAATCACCATACATTACATCATTAGTTTTTGATGTAGTGTTCCATGATTCATTGTTTGTGCATAACACCCAGTGCTCCATGCAGAACGTGCCCTCCTCAATACCCATCACCAGGCTAACCCATCCTCCCACCCCCCCTCCCCTCTAGAACCCTCAGTTTGTTTTTCAGAGTCCATCGTCTCTTATGGTTCATCTCCCTCTCCGATAGTTTGAATTTCATGGAAAAAAAACAAGGTGGACTGATGGGTATATAGATGGATGGCTAGATATGTGATAAGGCAACTATATTAAAGGTTTATAGAATCTAAGTGGTGCATATACTGTTTACTGTATAATTCTTTAAATTTCTCTGTATGTTTAAAATTTTGTCACAATAAAAATTTGGGGAGAGAAAAAATCCCAATTCCCCCTCACACATATTTAAACTTTTTCATCATAGGTTTATTTTTTAAATAAAAGGACATAGAAAATGTTAAACATTTTATAAAATGAAATAAGAAATGACTATTTATGAAACAAATATTGTATTTTATGATTTGATAAATAGATTTTAACTACCCTGTTGATAAAGCACACTAAATCTGAAAGAAATCACGTAAAATATGCATCCTTAGTTTGTATACAATCATCTGGGAAACTGTGATAGCTCCCATGCATTCTAGTTACATTCAAAAGAATTACCATCATTAAACTTTTACTGTTTCAGCTGACAGATCAAGGTACAGTGATTAACCATTAAAGGAAGTTTTTTCTAAAAACCAATATTTCAATTTATCTCTTTGATATTCAGGGGTTTTTATATCCTAGGGCAATGTACCAAAGTAAAATTTAGGATGGGTAAAAAGCCCATCTTTCCTTAGTAAGGAGTAGAAGAATCTTGTGATTGCAGGCTTGTTCAGATATTAAAGACCTAAAAATTGATTTTTTAAAAATCCATTCATGCACAGGGGCCTGGGTAGCTCATTTGGTTAAGTGTCTGACTCCTGATTTTGGCTCATGATCCTAAGATCATGAGATCAAGCCCCAAGCTGGGCTCCATGCTCAGCGGGGAGTCTGCTTGAGATTCTCTCCCTCTCCCTCTGTTCCTCCCTTCATGTTCTCTCTAAAATAAATAAATAAGTCCTTTAAAAAGTAAGTAAGTAAAATAAAATCCATCCATGCACATGTACCCCCTTGAGAGTCTGTGTAGCTCCATTTGGAGACTCTTCTCTAAGTAGGAAGTCATCACCTATAAGATGTGCTGAGAAAGGACAGGATTGGGTTTAAACCATGACTCTGGAATGAGTGTGGAAGACAGATTTATGGGGTCAAGAATGGAGGGCTCAGGGATACCAGCTAAGATGATATTGCAGTCACTGGGATCTGAAACAGGAGAGAGATTTTAGAGCAGGAACTGAGGAAAGAATTTAAGAATTCCTTTCAAGGGGCAGTGCTCAGCTGGACTGAAGACTGACCAGATGCAGAGAGAAAAGGAAAGAAAAAGCAGAGACTGACCATTTGACCCATTATGGTAAAATAAATATACTCTATAGAAATTTAATATGTGTACAGTCTGGTGAGGATAATACATGTTACAACATTATAGAAATTTCTGCAACCATTGATGGTAGCTTTTTTCAGTTACATTAAAATGTGACAGTTCAACCTAGAGACTATCCCTCAATGCTGTGGCCTCCATCTCAAAGGACCACATGTTCAAAGGCTGACTGGGTCTTGGGGGTGCCTGCAGAGTCCCAAGCTACAGTTAAGGCAATTGGAAGAATATGGAATGAGGATTAGGGAGAACAGAGTATAGGCCCCGCTCTGCCTCTACTCCTTCCTGTGTGACTTCAAAGAAATCACTTAACCTCTTTGACCTTCACTTATATCCTCTAGAAAGCAGAAGATGTCAACAAGATGGTCTGCAAAGTCCCTTGCCTCCCTAACCTTATTACAAGGCTCAAAAATCAATGGACTCTGGACAAGCCAACTCCATAAGAATAGTGAGAGAGTTAAGAGTTGAGTGAAGAATTTGACAGATCATGAAGATGAATTAGCTGCAGGGAGAGTCAATAGGTGTAAATTGGTGTAGGCCTGGGGGCTTTCTGCAGCCCCTAGTCAGCACCTGGAGGAAGAAGGTGCTAATGATACTATAGGGACAGAACTGCTGATAGTTATTAAGCAGCAGGCAGTGGAAAACCCAAATTTACACTAATGTAATCTGAATCAGTGCCAATATCAGCCCAATGAAGGTCCTCAGGGGTGGGTGACAGCACTCTGAGAAGTTGAAAATGATGGCTAATAATAACGCGTGGAGTTAGGCTAATATATGCATTTCTTCTTTTTCTTTTAAAAAGACCCCACTATAGTAGCAGGTGCTTCTCCCTAGATAAAGAAAAGTGTTCATTTTTCCCAATAGTCTATAAAGAGATGGGCCTATCTTCTTTTTAAACAAGTGAAAGAAAGAGCATTGGTACAGATCTTTGCATTTTCTACCTGAGCTCACATTTGGATCCAAGGTGAGTTACTGGAAACAAAGCAAAAGGAAGGCTGGGTTATGCAGTGGAAGAGAAACAGAAGCACAGAGCCAATAAACTGAGGCTGGGATCCCAGATACCTGAAGAACAGTTCAATTAGGACCAGTCCCTCTTTGTAAAAAATCCATGAAATCAGGGTAAAAGAGCCAGACAGACCAATCTCCTGACTCCATTGGGGGCAGGCAGAGCTCTCCACTTTTTCAAGATGTTATCTCACTTTAGCACAACTCTGTGATCTCCAACCTAACCAATTCCATTTCCAAGCAGATACTGCATGTGAATTTGCTTAGGAAACAGAGAATTACTGTATTTCTTTAAGTGGATTTTGCTATTTTTTAACCATTCACCCCCCTGGAGCCCTTCAGACCAGCATGGACACTGTTCCAAACACCCTACGTATTCCATTGTCACCTAGAACATTTACTCCTCCCTGCCCAAGTCCCCCTACCTAAACCAAGTTCATCCTTCAAACCTCACTATCTTTGAAGCCACCAGCACTCACTCCATCTCTAAGATCCTATTATTCTTATAGACCATGAAATTATTAAAATTTAGAACATGATTTCCCTAATTATTTTCATTCTTAACAAAACAGTTTTGTTATTGTTTACATTCTTGCAGCTGAGGGACATCTCCTACCCTTTGTTTTAACCTCCTATAATCCTAAGAACAGTTTGAGGTACTTGTTAACACTCTAACACAACCTGTTTCCCAGGACTCCACAGTGGCAAGTTTGTCTTTCCCATCCTTCACGCCCAGAAGCAGGTGTGGATGTGACAGTTCCCAAAACGAAAGTAACTTGCCCCAGCATCTACCTGCCCTGCACCATGCCTGGTAGGGCCTTACCCTCACTTCCTAACATCTCATATATCTCTCAGAGACAGTCTCTCAGAGGTTCCTCCTGCAATAGCACAGAAGACCAAGCAAAACTCCAGTGTCAGGGGAGATGGAATGTCGTGGAGGAAGAAGAGGAAAAAGATAGTGACGGAGAGTGTGGAGGCTAAGATGTGTTCCCACTGTGGAATGAGGAAACATGAGTCCTGCAGGGCAAGGACAGCCTGCAAGGCAGTTGGAAAAGTGCCCATGAATGAAGGCACCTAGAGAAGAGGACAGATCATAGTTTGGACATTAGAAAAATGGAAAAGTAGAAGAAATCAAAACTCAAGCATCAGGAATTTAAGCACAGTCACCAGAAACCCCATGAAGTAGGACATGCCTGATCCTCAGTCATCTCAAGTCAAGTCACCTTAAAAGCACAAGTATGATAGAGTAAGGGAGGGAGACGCCAATTTTCCAGAATCATATTATCAGTCACTGAGTTCATGTGAAAAATGTGTATTTTTCATTGATTAAAAAATAAACACAATCTTGTGTCAGCAATGCCTCCAAAGTATGTGTGAAAAACAACATAGCCTGTTTATTATAAGAGATATTCTCCTGCATATGATGCATAGCAAGTGGAATACATAATTTGTAATAACTCATTATATATTATATAACTCATAATAACTTGTTAGCCAATAATAACTTAGTAGCCAACACGTATATGAAGCCAACTTCAAAAACCTATGAAGTTAAAATGTGCCAGGCAAATATTTGCAAATATTAACTCCTTTAACTCTCACACCAACCCTGTTATTTGCCCCACTTTACAAATGAAAAATCTGAAGTACAGGCAAAGTAAATGTCTTTCCTAATGTCACCCAGATGCTAAGTGGTGGGACTGAGATTTGAACCCAGCATGTCTGACTCCACAGTCCTTAGTCTTAGCTGTTTCTTCCCACCTCTGTGTCATTTTGCCTATTAAGGTGTACTCTCTAGCCAGGTGACATAGAGATGACACAGCAGCAGCAGTTTATTTGCCATTTTATGTCCCCCACCCTAATACCTAACATCCAGAGCCTAGTTCCCTGGGTCATCCCAGTCTGGAACTCCTTAGTCAGCCTATGTCCTACTCCCAGAAAACAAAATCTGAAGAATATTTATAGGTTTACTGGCCTAGTGTAGATAAATAATCTACAACATTCTATGTGCAAACTCTTTTTTTTTCATTTTTAAACCATTATTACGGTGGATATACATACTCTTACTGACAATGAAAGAACACATTGCTCCTTCCTTCTCCTTGGCCACCAAGCCAGCAAAGCTTTCACTCCCTACCTCCACCCCAAACTCCACCCCCAGGTATGTAGCCTATGAGCCGTATCTCCTCCCCATGGACCCATTGCCTGGGCTGCACAATCTCTCAACATCTCAGAAAAGCAAGGATCCTCTTCCTGGCTGACATCCCAAAACCTCAGCATCTGTTCATTGATCTGCTGACCATGAAAAAGTAAGTGAAAATTTTAAAGTTTTCCAAAACTCAATTTCAAATGTTTTGTCACATTCACAAACTGGGGGAACTTATATTCAAATTTTGGCTTAATTTCCATAAACAGATATTATGAAAATACTATTTTTCCTAACGTTTGAAAATCAGAAGAATCCTCCCAGACTCCTAGAATTTCAGGAGGGCAATGCCTTCACTTCACCATTGCTGCTTTTCTGGACTGTCACACACAGGTGGCTTCCTACACTGCTCCTTTGACAACCCCTCCCCCTCATTTCCACACTGCTCCTTCCTTCCTTCTTTCCCAAACTGGAGGCAGCCAGAGAGACTGTGTCCCCCTGGGTTATTCTCCACTGCCTTAGTATATATGGTTTCACTTCAGGTGTGTGAAAGTAGCCACTGAGTTTATGTCATTTACTCTGCTTAAACATGAAATAGACTCTACTTGATTGAGGGTAAAAATATGCTTTTGAAGAAGGAGTCAGTGGAGGCCCATATTTACAGGACATTTATTGCTGCCACTTTATGGGGAAAATTAGTCTTTTATGCTTTCAGTAATGATTCCCCCAGCCCTCTTTTCAAACCACCATGCTCATAAATTCCTTGTTTTTACAGCAGGGCAAAAATGTGCTAAAGCGTGCTCTTCCTCACTCACCAGCATCATCTGGTAGAGGATGGAGAGGCATCCTGGGAAGAAGACAGCCTGCTGGCCAGGTCACGATGCCAGCAGGCTGCCAGGCCCTCCCTGGACACTTCTTCCAGGAGTGGGGGCAGTGCTATATAACTGAGGGAGTTCATCCAGACAGCACACATTTCTTAGAAACACATGTGGCTCTTTAAAGAAAGGAAAGCCCAGGCATTGGGAAAGGAAAGCCAGCTCAGGCTCTCTGGGCTTTACTGGGGTTGAACGATGCTAGCCAGACGCTATTTGAAGAGGGTCCCTTCATGCAGGGCATCTGGCCTCAGTACATCCCATTTCTAAGTGAGCCAGAAATAGCTGCTTTGAAACCTGGAGAAGGTTCCCAGATAAAGCCAGCTATGGCTTGTGTCACCCTCTCAGGCTGTGCTTTGCAGGACCAGAGTACCTCCCGATTCCAAAGGGAGCCTGGGCTCCCTTTCCACCTGTCTCAGTACTACTACCTGAGCAACCTCTACCACCTCACCCAAACTTAGTCATTTTAGACTCCCAAAACATGACTCAAAGATACCAGCAAGAGAAAATAAAAATAAGATTGCCTCATGCTTAAAAGTAAATCACTTCCTATTATTTAAAGGGTGAGGAGAGGGCGCCTGGGTGGCTCAGTTGGTTAAGCTCTGCCTTCGGCTCAGGTCATGATCCCAGGGTCCTGGGATCGAGTCCCGCATCAGGCTCCCTGCTCCGCGGGCAGCCTGCTTCTTCCTCTCCCACTCCCCCTGTTTGTGTTCCCTCTCTCGCTGTGACTTGCTCTGTCTCTGTCAAATAAATAAATAAAAATCTTAAAAAAAAAAGGGGGTAGGGAGAGGGCAATGTTCAATGGGAGGCTTGTGAATTCTTTCTTATGGCTAGCCTTGTGCTTTCAGGCTAATATGATTAATACTAATGCTACAAATGTGGGATGTGGTATTGCCTAAGAATCAACTCTTCTCAGAGAAGATTATTCAAATATTCCAATCACATGGCAGTCTTGCCAAACTGTAGATTTGGATTCCACAGGTCTGAGGTGAAATCAAAGATTCTGCATTCCTGATAATCCTGATAAGATGTCCCCAAGAGCTCTGGCTTTGGAATTGGACAGATTTGGGTTTGAATTTCGTTACTTATTGCCCTCAGGGTATTGGGTAAATTCTTTAAGTACTGAGTCTCTATTTTTTTACCTGAAACATAAAGCAAATAGAATTAATACTTGTCCATCCTTCTTCCCATAGTTAATATGAGTTTCAAGCAGCTCTGGAAGCTCTAAAATGCTTATACAAATGTTAAGTATTACTATTAACTCCTTTCAATTATACTGTTTTATGTACTGAGTTACTCCCAGATTTTGCTTAGCAATAGAAAGAAATGCCATTTGCAACATATTGCAGAGATAGAATAGATGAGGAAGAAATTCCAAGAGGCTGTTTGTCTTCCATTGTCCCCTCAAAGGCCAGTGATAAAACAGGCAGAGACAAATCACCTGTCCTGGTTTTAGAGAATTTTTGCAGGAGATTCTACTGTGTTTCTTGGTAGACTGTTTAATCTCAAGTAAAATGAAGCACTTTTTTGGTTGGATCATTACTGGGTGTACATGATCCCTATAATTGGTTTATTCAATAAAATCATCAGCTGTGTCTTGGATTTGGTGCTAACCATTCATAATGGTAAATGGGTTGCATTTTTTCCAATCTCACTCAATACATGCTATTCAATTAAAGGAGAAAAAAACATAGGTCTTAGGGTCACATACGTCAAGTTTAAAGGTAGAGTCTATAGCTTATTAATTGTGTTGACCCTAAACAAATTGACTGACCTCTCTGAGTCTCAATTTGCTCATCTGTAAAATAGGGCTAAGAAATTGTATCACCTAATATTTGGGGGGAATATTTGGGGAAATAATAAGTAAAGTTCCTGAAAACTAAAAGATGGCCAGTAAATACTGGATTCCTCCCCTTTGTTCTGATTCTGTGCCAGAAAACGAAGAACAAGTTATCACTTTCTAAATGTGTTAAAAATTAGGCAAGTTTCAAAATACTTCCTATGTACCAAGAACTTCATTAAGAACTTTAAAATGATTCAGTCATCTAATCCTCAACAAGGCTTTTCCTATTATTTTCTCATGTTAGCAATGAGAAAGCTGGGTTGTAGAGAAATATCTTAGCCCAGTCCCCACAGCTGGTAAGTGGCAATGCCAAGATACAAGGTCCAGAGGGAGCTAACTCCAAGGCTCTTTACCCTTACCCATGCACACTGACTCAGCCTCCTCAAAATAACCCTTCACATGGTGGTGGTCATAATTCACTGTCGGTCATCTCTTTTTCTCATTCTCAGGGTGCTCTTACCACTGTCTAGCATGCAAACTAACACAAAAGATGTTACATTTTGGAGTCCATCCCATAGAGTGCTGTCTGCCATTAGCACACTTTGAGAAAGAGCCATGGGCCAAGGGACATTCCAACAGAGTGAATAAAACAACAGATCTGGAAAGCCCAGAAATGAACAGTATGTCAGTA
>NC_138382.1:27299660-27313826 GCF_054177405.1 Leptonychotes weddellii | reverse complement strand
GAGACGATGGACTCTGAAAAACAAACAGGGTTCTGGAGGGGAGGGGGGTGGGAGGATGGGTTAGCCTGGTGGTGGGTATTGAGGAGGGCACATTCTGCATGGAGCACTGGGTGTTATGCACAAACAATGAATCATGGAACACTTCATCTAAAACTAATGATGTAATGTATGGGGATTAACATAAGAATAAAAAAAATAATAAATTAAAAAAAAATGACTAGTCTCAGGCTGTTTTAAGGCTATGGAATTTGTGTTTAAATAATAAATCTAAGACTCTAGGGAGTTCCTCCTCCTCCTCTAGGAGCTCTTCCTCCCTCCTACAAAGACAACTTCACCCTAACTTTTCTCTTCTCAAGTGGCATTTAAGAAGAAGATAAGTGAAATGATTTCTAACAATGGTAAATTTTTATGATCACATGGATGGAGAAACTGCTGGAGATCCAAGTCAATCCGACATTGTTGAAGTCTCGAAACTATGTGAGAACAGGGACCAATGTCCAGTTTCCTAGACTTAGAACTCCAATCCCTAACTGATTGATGGATTGGCTGACTGATTGACTGCACCAACATATATTGAGAGTTAACCATGCATCTTATACTAGACCAAGTACTTAACATACTTCATTCATTTAATCTTTCATAAAATGTTATGAGCTCAATGTTATTATTATCCTAATTTACAGATGAAGAAACCAAGTGTCAAAGCAATTAGGTACTTTTCTCAAGGCATAGCTAATAGATCATCTAGCTCTGACTGATTCTGAAGGCTGAACTTTTAGCTACTCTGACAGCTGTCCCTAGATTTCCTATCTTTTATTTTCCTCTCTTTTCTTAAGCTTATATAAGACTATAACAAACACACACACACACCAGATAGCAGTCAGAATCCCTGATTCAAGCTCAAAGTAACATAATGGACTTTTTAGCTATACTCCCACCCCTGTCCTGTTCCAGGAGGTGGGCTATGACTGCTTTCTATTACCCTCTCCTCAATTCTCAAACTCTATAAATGTGCCAACAGTGAAGCATGAGTTGAATCAAGGAGTTGTTTGAATAAATTCTACAGTCATTATAACGTCAGCACATGGAAGCTAAATCCAAGACATAGGAGCTTCCCTGTATCAGTCTCTTCTCCTGCCATCTCCAGTCAACAGACACCCCCCCACACACACACACCTCACTTATTCCATGTTATCCTCACTTTCCTTCTCATTTGACCACTTCTGCAAGATGATTCATGGTATACAAAAATGCTGATCTGGGACTTACCACCTAAAGTGAAGTCCTAGTCCTACTATCATGATGTCATGAATGTGAGCAATTCACTCACACTTTTGGATCACAGTGTCATCTCTAAAATGGGGCCATAAATTCCAGACTAGCTTATAACAGAGGATGATGCCTAAACTCTAGAGAAATAGCAGATATGGGAATGCTCTGAAAACTCTAAGTGCTGTACAATAATAAAACTTCCTAGGATTTATTAAACACTTACTGTGTGCCAGGTACTACACTAAGAAATTGAAATGAAGTTTCTTATATAATACTCCCCAAATAACTTTGAGGCAGAAATTACCACAGATGAGGAAGCTGAAGGCCAGAGAACTAAAGTAACCTACCCAGGACCACACAGTTAGTAAACTGGAATGCAATCCATGTTTGTTGTCCTGCTGCATAGTACTTTTTTTCAGGAATGGCTACTTTAATCCTATTTAAAAAAAAAAAAAGGAACTGGCTGTGGAGGGTGTCTCCATTTCTACTGCCTTTGTTCTGAAGTCAGCCTGGTTCTGTAGACATCAGGGGCTTGTGCTACACAGTAGATTTCAATCCTTCATGCCCATGGAAACAGCATGGGGAGCTTTAAAAAATACTGACAACTGAGTTTCTCCCCAGAGATTTTAATTTTTTTTTTTTAATTTTATTTATTTGACAGACACAGCGAGAGAGGGAGCACAAGCACGGGGAGTGGGAGAGGGAGAAGCAGGCTTCCCGCCGAGCAGGGAGCCCGGTGTAGGGCTCGATCCCAGGACCCTGGGATCATGACTTGAGCCGAAGGCAGACGCTTAACGACCGAGCTACCCAGGTGCCCCCCCAGAGATTTTAATTTGATTGGTGTAGGGTGACACCTGAGCATGAGGCCTTTTAATAATTCCCAGATGATCCCAATGTTCAACCAAGATGGTAAGCCACTGTGCAACACTGGCAGAGTCCTACAAAAACAGAAGATCCCAGGATGCTCAAATCTGGGTTCTGAATGCTCCCTTCATAAGTGGGAAGCAAAGGGGTGGTTTGGGATGAGGTGGGGGAAGTGAGGAGGGGTGGAGTACTGGTGGAATCCAATATTCATTGCTGAATTCTGAATGGCAACTTTCTTGGCAAATACATTAGCAATCATGTCCCAGCCATAAAACATAGAGCTCTCATTTTCTCGGCGGCCTTATATACTCTGAGTGCTTTTCAGCATCATTAACCTCCATGATCAAAATAGATAGGGAGGATGAAAGCCGGGGGAAACCTCTTTACATCTTCTGAATTGCAAAGCCACACAGTGAAAAAGAAGTTAGACTGCATGTGAGCATTCTTGCTTGAATCAGACAAATCCAGAGCCTGGACAAATTCATTTTGTGTACATAATGGGTCAGGAGGGCTGTGGATTTAGAGAAATAAATGTGTCATAATTAGACTCATTGCCATTAGTATAACAGCATGCTTTGTTTGAACAGTGTTCCATATAAACAAGGTTGTCTCAGCTTCTCTTAGGCATATTTCTATGCAAAAATTAGGATATGTAGAGGAAATATCACTTATTTAGGACTGCCCATCATCTAAACTCCATTCATATTTGGGTAAATCACAGAATTGGTAGGAGACAGAGTTCAATTTCTATTGGGGAAATCAGAGAAAGATAGTCCTGCTCTCTCCTCGCAGGAAGCTAGAGTGTGGCTGTGAGACTTGATATTGCCAAGCACATGCTCCCACCCCATACTCACATAGATTTTTAAAAGAAGGGTGTAAAAAAATGAATGAATACATGAATGGATAGATGATGGATGGATGAATAAGAGTGTGGAATCAGTCAGATTTTTCGTGGTGGCTGTGGTGGATTAGAGGATCCAGAAACAGGGAAGAAAGTGCCTAAGGGAGACATAATCCACCAGCATGATGAGTGTCCACTAACTATGGTGCTAGAAGCAGTGGAGAGTCCCCAGCTGGCAAACAAGTGTCCTCAGCAGGATCCTCACGTGATAGTGCTTCAGCTATGCCTTGTGTCCCTTGATTACTACCTGAACCTATTGTCCAACCTGCCCGGATTCCACAAGCTATTGCCATTCCCTCCCAAGAAACTCCTCTTTTCCTTAATTTAAACAGAGTAGTCTTTGATGATTTCCAACCAAGAACTCTGTTAGTGCAGGGTAATGTAAGGGGATCTAACTGTGCTCCTTTAACTACTGGTTATCCAGAAATTACCCACATGGTCCTATACCCTACAGATTTTTATAATATGACAATATCTAATACTATCCCTAGCCCTTCTTCAACTTCTAATCCCTCACTTGTGCAGATTTTCTTCTGTATTCTTTTCCACCATTATGAGAATTTTGGATGCAATGCACATAAGTGGTGAGTGAGTCATTTCAAGTTATGATTTAAGGAGTAAGAGTTAATTTCCTAGTCTGAAAAATGGCAATAAACATAGTGTACAGTCTAACTCAGAGGTCATAAGATGGGCTAAGTAGCATGAAGCAAGCTGTTGAAGTACCAAAATTTAGTATTCCATTTTTGACTTATAGATAATCCTAAACCCTCTGTCATATTTGGTCCTTGGATGCAGCATTTAAGTGCACCACATCCAAAATTATCTCTCAACATTTTTGTCTGACATCTTTTCTGCAGGTGGGGAAATACAGTGTTTTGATCTGAAAGATCTTTTCTTGGTAACTGAATTGAAGGTGGGATAGGAAAAGAAATCCAAACCTCATTCTTCAGCCTTCTGGAGTACTATATAAGTGTGTCAAGCTGCATTTTAGATTAGAAGTCCATGGAAAAGGTTATCATAGATCAGCCAAGGTGCTGTCGTAAATGTCACCAAAGGAGTCAAATACAGAGGATGCAATATCCCCTAAACCAGTAATTTTTAAGCTAAAGACCATCTACTTCATGTCCACAGTCCCTGATGATCTCTCACTCCCAAAGTACTTACTGTCATCCACATGTAACAAATGGCCCCTGAGTTGAAAGGAAATATGGGACAGCTGAAAAAACTGTGGGGTTTGGGAGCAAAAAACCTAGGTTTAAATACAGCTTCTATTGCTGTTAGCTCTATGACCTTGAACAAATTCTTTAATCTCTCCAGTGCTTAGTTTCTTCTCTAAAATATATACATAAAATTATATAAAGTGCTTAGCACAGTGTTTGGCATATAGTGAGTGAAAACAGTTGAACCGATCCAGATAGGGTAATTGAGGAGGCTTAAGGAATATCAACATGTATTCCCTTTATATAAGACACATTTATTGTCTGTTTATCATGTGCAAGGCTGTGCATGCATATATACACAAAAATAAATAAAACCTAGAATCTGACCTTAGGGATCAGTTGATGATTAAAACATTGGCTACAACTGGGTGTTGTATGTAAGTGAAGAACCACTGAATTCTACTCCTGAAACCAATATTGCACTGTATGTTAACTAACTAGTTTAAATAAAAATTTGAAAAAAAGAAAAAGAAAAAATAATAAAACATTGGCTAAAGTTTATAATCATCAGGAATGTATTGATAGAAGTCCCATTTTCCCCCATCTTCTCAAAAAAAAAAAAACCTCCCCCCCCAAAAAAACTTCTCAAACTCCTCTCTAAAAATCTAATAATAGCTATATGTCTAATGCTCTATGAGATTTGGCCCAAGAATCTCCTTCTCTGTAATGCATCTGCTTATATACTCCCTCCAGACCTCCAGGCAGTAGTATGGTAATAAATGTTTAACAACTAGCTCTCTGAAGGTGGTGTGGAGGGGGGACCCTAATTTGTAGTGTTTGCCAGCTGATATAGTGTTACTACTCCTTCCAAGGTTGACTTTAAGCTACCTACATGACAGCACTGAGTATATAGGTGGAAAGAGATTTGCACAGTCCGCTCTCATTAGCTGATACAAGCTGGCTGCCACACACCACTGTGACCTCAGGTCAAATCAACCATTCTTTCACTTGTGTCCTGCCATACTTGGCACTGCTCTACCTAATGCAGCATTTGATTAGATGTCTGTCCATCTGCCTCCAATAAACTGCAAGCTCTTTGAAGGCAGGAACTTTACCAATGTTTATCGTTGTAATTCCACACACCTTAGCCCAGAGTAGGTCTTCAGTGAATGCCTTCTGAGTGAGTGATGTTACAGGAAGCTTTCCATCCCCTTTGGCAATCCTGCACTCTTGGAGATATAATGAACTGGTCTTAATTACATTCAGGAGGTTTGTCCTCAGCTTCCTAAACTCTTCTTTTAACTTCGAATGTCCTTTTTCTCTATCTTCCTCTCCCATCATGAAGGGCAACGAGGAAATGTTCTAGTTGCAGTCATTTACACCTCAGAATGAATTGAATGTCGTTTCCACAAGCATGCCATGCCTTTGCTTTCCCTGGGCAATGAATCATTGTCCTTAATTAAGATAATTTCAATGGCAGCAGACAGGAGTAAAAATTTAGTGGCAGCCATTCATTATGTATGTATATAGATACAGCCTTAAAGAAATCTCTCCTGAAAATAACAATTTAGTATTTGCAAATATTCTGAGTCTCAAAAGCTAATGACATTTTGAAATCCATAGTATTTTATTCTGTAAACTAAGGCAAACTGACCACTAAAATCACCTGTCCATCCTAAAATGCACAAGTCCAGAAATTCATCAATTGAACCTACTTTTTTAAAGGCCTGGTATCTACCAACCACACAGGAATCTTGAAACTCTTGTTTCAACTATCTCATCCTAAAAATAAAACCATCCTCAAGCATGTTTCATTTCATATAAGAGTTATGTCCTTGACAAATGATATGATAATCAAATCATATATTAAGAGCGGTAAGAGGGAACATTGGTAATAACGGTGTAATGGACTGTTTGTGTCCCTATGAAATTCATATGTTGAAGCCCTAATCTTTCATGTGATGCTCCTGGATGTGAGGCTTTGGGGAGGTCACAAGGATGGAGCTCTCATGAACGGGATTAGTGCCCTTGTAGAAGAGACATAAAAGAGATGATCTCTCTCCACCACAGGAGGATACAAGGAGAAGGTGGCCATCTGCAAACCAGGAAGAGGGCCCTCACCGGGAACCCAACTAGACAACACCTTGATTTTGGACTTCCCAGCCTCCAAAACTGTGAGAAATAAATTTTTGTGAAGGCAAAAAACCCCACATTGGTAACAAAAATAAAGATGATTAACATTCTAACTGCTTGCTATACGCCGTTCACTAAGCAAATTGTTTTATGTAAATTTACTCCTTTATAACCACCCACAGAGCAAGGAAACCTTTGATGACATAAATAATTGCTACTCAAATTTCTCTGCAATTTTGAAATTTTATCTTGGACTTTCCTAAAGCAAAGTTGTCATTTCACAACTCTGGTGCAGGTAGACTGAGAGCATGCAAGCCTTTGTGTATTTATGTATTTATTGCACACTCCATTCTTCAACTAGCAAGAGCCAGGCCAAGCCCTAGGAAGTATTAATTTAAGGCATGACATGAAATAATATCCACATGAATGGATTATCTCATATTCAATCACATTTGTTTCAGTATTTATTTAATTAAAAACACAACTATATTTATAATGGCAGCCTGTGCCTTCCAAGATCCATAGCCTTATTTCCTTCTGGAAGCACTCACTGAAGAGAAACTTTAAGTACTTCTCTTCATAGCCAAATATATCTTATTTTCATTAGAATTGCCTGAGCACATAGACATTCACCATAACTTATTGATAATTGCACCTGATTAACCACAAACTGCAATGGAAGGAGGACCGAATGCTTTTTATTAATTAACATAGTCAAGTCAAGGAAAACAGCCTACATGAGGGATAGCTTGTATAAAAATAATTGACTCATTAATCTTAACCATATGAACATGTTCGCATTAGCAAGGTCAGTCGCTAGAAAGGATTCAAACCAGAATAGCACATTCATGCAAGTATGATTTTGTAGTTATTTCACTTGGAGTAGCATGGAATTCCTTAGAACAGTGAAGGTTTTCAGAAGGACATAATCACAGAAAAGGGAAACGTTTTAGAATAGTGATCTTTCTTTTACATTTTCAAGTAGTCAGGGCACTATGGGGGAAAGCCACATTCCAACTTTTACTCCAGTACATAGGCAGTATTTGCACCCCAAAAGCAAGCCCATAGGCATATACTTCCTCATGCTGTGATAGTGCAGATAAAAGCACCACGTGCATTTCAACGGCAGCAGAAGCATGCATGCCAGGGGCTGTGAGCCAGACAGACATTGCATCCTGGGGACTATAACTGGTTGGGAAAGGGATTTGGGTACAGGAGTACTTAAGCCTGGAAAGCAGTCATTTAAAATAATAACCAAAGGAAGTACTTCTTCACACAGCAGGTGGTAAACATGTGGAACTTGTTACTCCCAAAGACTTGAACAAGCCAAGAAATGTAAATAGGTTCAAGAAGGGTTTGGAAAAACTGCAATGCCCAATATCTTACTGGTTGTTGAAGAGAGGTTTGAGGTGTCTGGATGCACTCCCAACTTTTGATATTACTGAGGCAGCTGTAATACTCCTTTGCAAAACATCCCTGGGTCCAGCCTGTTCAAATGAAATATTTGGTGGAGTGAACCATTGAACTGACCCAATATGGCCTCTCTTTTGCTCTTGTATTCTTAAAGGAAGCCTTCAGAAGGGCCCATTGGCAGAGGTATCTTAAAAAAAAAAAAAAAGAGCTTCTTAAAAGCTGTGTGATTGCAGGAATGTCTCTAAAACCTCCACGAACCCATCTATGAAATGAGCTTGCTTGTGTTGCTCCTCCTGATATCCTACTATTATTGTGAGAATCAAATGCAATAATGCTTACTAAATTATAAAGGGCTGTGCACAGGTGAGGGTAGCATTTTTAAGTATTTTATTTATTTATTTATTTG
Organism: Leptonychotes weddellii; assembly: GCF_054177405.1. Classification (NCBI taxonomy): domain Eukaryota; kingdom Metazoa; phylum Chordata; class Mammalia; order Carnivora; family Phocidae; genus Leptonychotes; species Leptonychotes weddellii. Next base: position 27,305,677 of record NC_138382.1, on the reverse strand, counting down.
AGTGAGAGAGGGAACACCAGCAGGGGGAGCGGCAGGCAGAGGGAGAGGGAGAAGCAGGCTTCCCACCAAGCAGGGAGCCCAACGTGGGGCTTGATCCCAGGACCCCAGGGATCATGACCTGAGCCAAAGGCAGACACTTAAACAACTGAGCCACCCAGGTTCCCCAAGGGTAGCATGTTAATAACCTAGTTTAAATAACCGTAACTTGGATGCCTCACAGGCAAATCCTAGGAATGCCATATCCAAGAGAAACAAAACTCAATTATAAAAAAGCTTAGATGATCATGACATAACTGATGTCTAAAGGGTTCTCTTTTCCTTTCCAAGGCCCCACCATTCACTCATCATCACAGTTGCTCCAAATCTGCTCTCTCCATTCTCAACAAGCTCCTGACCACCTATCCTGGTCTCTCCTCAAACATTCTTTTCAAGCTCTATTGGGAAAACTAGTCTATTTTTTTTCCCCCATAACCCATTATCCCCATTAGCAAAACAAAGTCCAGGACCTGAACAAATTAATAGAAGGGGAAAATTGTATGTTAATTTTTGCCCCTCACAATTATTTCCAATCTTTGCATACAATGATATAGTATAAATTTCCACTGTTTCATGTGAGAAGTGTGTCACATGGGAGTAGGTTTAGAAGGCAAACATCTCAAATCAACAAATGAGTGCTCAAATATCTGCTCTTCTATGTCACTGTGGTGGTGGCAAGGGTCAGGGAAATTCAAATTCATGTCAACTCAGAAAGGCTGCAGTCTCTGGGGATCACCAAACCTGATGCTCTTCAACCTCAGTAGCACATCTGTACACCCATAGTGACTTGTTCATATGAAGTTGCTTATCCAGCCACTCTGGCCTTGCTCTGATCACCATAGAGTGAGGGTTCTAATTCAGTGGCTTTGAACTAAAAAGAATCAGTGTTTGAGCCTTAGTTCCACCATTGAAAAGCTGTGAGACCTTAGACAAGTCTCTTATCTTCTTTGGGCTCCCATTTTCTTATCTATAAAACGGAATTTACACATATGCATACCTCCCATTGGACTAAATGGAGTAACGTACATAAAGCACATGAGTGCTGGGGCTGGCACAGAGTTAGTACATAATAAATGAGAAATGTGGTTCTCACAGATCCTCTGAGGTTCCACATAGATCTATAGGGTGCCACAGAACTGGGAGTGTGTTGGGTGGCATGAAAACACCAGCTGCTACAACTTGCACACTGTCATCTCCAATGATGTAAGAGATGACTACCCAGGGAACAACCAAATTGTTGACTCCTTCTTCCAGCGTTCCACCTCAGCTGCCTGTTCAAGGTACTGGAAAACTGCTTTTGCTCCAGAGGAGACCATAACCTGGATCTTCCCCTGGAGTCACTGTGGCAGGTGGCGTTTGTCTTGACTTCCACAAACTGTTGTTCTCTTCAAGGATCATTGCTTGTCTAAGCCACATATTATTTTCTTAATGTTCTGGCATTGTCTCTCTCTGATTGTTATAGGCTCCCATGTAAGCAGATCACTCTGGGCCTATTAAATACTATATTTGCTTAACAGCCAAATAGTCTCTGTGTAAACATTTCTGTGAAAGGGATTTTTTTCAATGAGCTGTATTAGAGGTCAGTGCTTAGAGAGTCTCATTATTTTGTGAGAAGCCCATGATTCTCCCACCCACATCCCTCACATTCCAGGAGGGTGGAAAGATGTCACCACAGATACCCACCTGGGGATCCTTTTACCCAAAATGCACAACCCTTAGGTCTTCCAGAAACTAAGTTTTCACCTTCATTATCTGAATAACTCAGAAATTATCATTTACTTTCCTCCAAGAGAAAAATAATTGTTCTCACTGTAGCTAGTGTTGTAAAATGTTCTGTGAAAGTGAAAACCATTTTTATTTCAGGAGCAATCAGATGGTATGTAAAGAAACAGCAGGGGTGAGTGGGGATTCATTTCAGTATCTCACAGCCATTTATATTGATTTTTCCCAAGTTTGTACAAAAAAAAAAAAAAAAGATTTCCCAGCTGAGTTGAGCTCAAAAATGGCACATTTAACAGGATCTTGAGGATCCAGAAGGACACCTTGTATAAATACCTTTAAGAATCTACAGTATGAGTCTTTAAAACCTCTGTCTACAAGAGGGCAAACTGTTTATCCAGGGTGAGCGGCATGTAGGGAAGCCATCTCCTGTAAGGTAACATGGGAAGCCCTACAACACATCAGGGAATCAGTGTACAACTGTGACAACTAATGAGTCACGCCCTTCCTGCTTCTCTCCCCCCTTTGCTGTAAACTTCACAACCTTAGAGAAGAAAGTGAGAGACCTATAAAGCAGGGAGGGGGCAGTGTGAACATGGAGCGCTGCCGTCCTGGGGGCACACTGCAACCTAAACTTACTACAGAACTTTCCATTTTGAGAGGCTGGATTATCAAAGAAGACCATTTCAGAGTGCTGCCAAGATAACAATGAGAATGGTTATTTTATTTATCTTAACACCTGCTGCTAGAACATCAGAAAGCCTCATGAGCCCATGCTATATACAAGACACTGTGTTAGGTATTTGGTGGCAGAAGAACACAAAAGTGAAGAAGGCATTAAGACTTGCACCAAAGGAGCTCAAGTAGAAGGAAAACAGTAAGGAAAGAGAAATCAAGACATACATAGTGGACTTGTTAACAAATTTGTTAATAGAAGTATAAAAACGTCTTGGTGTACTAGTGGAAAACTTCATGGAAAAGATGAAATTCAAGTTGGGTTTTTTCCAAGGATACTTGGAAGAAAAACAAAATGGCAGAGGTGATGCTACTGTGGTTTCTATATTAATTGCCTGGGTAGAGAGTGATGCCATGGGCCATGATAAAGCAGCATAAAGAAGCAAGTTTGGGAAGCAAATAAATTCAATTCAAGATGAATATAAAACCCCTTACTCTATCCATATGATGCTATCCAAATGACATTTAGAAATTGAGGCCTCAGTCTTGAGAAGCCTAGTTTGCACTCTCTTGGGTACTGTGTGTGTATAACGACCAGCAATGGAGCTTACAGAATTATTTTCTGGGCCACATAATGCAGGCGACATGGACACTTTTGTTTCTTGTAGGCCAAGCCTTGTAAAGCCATAGCCTTTAGTTGTTATCCTCTGACATTTGATTTAACTTGAGGGAACTTCTCATAAAAGACCATGTCTACCTTTTCAGGGTTGTGGTAGAAAAAGCTATTGAGATAATTTTTATCTTGCATTGGTTTCTCTAAAAGGCATTAAAAAAAAAAAACCTGAGAAAGTAATCCCTCTACCTTTTCCTAAAGGTTGGTCTGCACTGACTCTGTGATCTGTCTTGGGAGAGGGAGGGAGATTTCACCATGGTTTTAGTGGAGAGGGTCACTGCAAAGGCTTCTTAATAGCATGTATTCGAAAGAAAGAACACCCAACAAATGGACAAAGGCTAAAGTTTTATGGCAGCTTTATGGAATAAAAACAAAAAAGTCCCCTTCCAGGATGGAGGACCCTCCGGGAATCAGCAATTCCTGGAGGGCTTCTGTGAATCTAGAGGAAGATGGGAGGAGCCTCCAAAAAGACCCAATCTTAGCAGGTGAGGATAAGGGAGAAATGTGAACATATTCTGTACATTATAAAATGCTATTCAAATGGAAGGCATTATTACTACTTAAATGCCCAATGCCATCTCCCCATTAGAAAATGCTCTCAGGAAAGCTTATTTCACATATTCACACAAGGTAGATAGAAGCTAATGCATAGTCCCTTCAGGTTTTGTGTCTTATTAAAGGAATTTCTGACATGAATGAGCAGGTGATAATGTGACTGGCTAAGTGTATGTGTGTGTGCACCTGTATGTGATAATATGCAATGGACAGTTGGTGAATCTTTGATTGAGAGCATAATATGGCTACTAGTGAGGCTAATCATGGAGGAGCCCACAGGTAGAAAAATAGGCAGGACATGCTGTGTTCAAGCTCAAGTCACTATGCAGCCACCATTTTTTATTTCACAATGAAATCACACATATAAATAGACCTTAACTTTAATAACAGCAGCTACTATATACAAAATATACGTGTGCATGTATATATAACATACTAGGTATTTATATATTATATAAATTATGTGATTATATAATAATTTTTTTCTCATTCTGTTTGAGGTCTTCTGATAAGGGTCCTGAAATTCTTGTCCTAAATCCACTTTCTATTTGATTGTAAGTGGGCAGGGAGTGGGTTAGAGGGGATGAGTGTGTGTGTGTGTGTGTGTGTGTGTGACAGAGGGAGATTTGTGTGCGCTACTTCTCTAATGGCTGTTATGTTTCACATTCTTCATTTTGCCTTTAAGATACTATGTGCTTTGTAGGTGGAACTTCCTGCTAGCCATACTTTCATAGGGAGATTAATGGAGATTGTCCTTGGGTAGTTATGGTCTTCCTGAAAACACATAGTATCCTAAAGGCAAAATGAAGAATGTGAAACATTAACAGTCACTAAGGAAGTATAGAACACAAATCTCTCTCTCTTTCTCTCTCTCTCCTTCTCTTTCTCTCTCTCCACACATTTATCCCCACCATTCCACCACTGCCCACTTATAATCAAATGACAAGTGGATTTAGGACAAGAATTCCAGGACCCGTACCAGAAGACCTGAAACAAAATGGAAAAAAATAGGTTGCCCTGCTGCTTTCAGCATTCCCCAGAGAACTCTGTGCCTTCCAACAGCAAGCATGTCTGCTTCTATTTCTGACTCTTCCTTTAGGAGGCCCCTCAGGGTTTGGCTGCTCTGTTCCAAGAGTACACAACCCAGGGCACTCTGGCAACTTACTCCAGTTTCTATATTAGACTCAGCATTTGTGTATTGATATGCTTTCTCCCTAATCCAATTTCCATCATTAAGAAGCCTGATACTGGCAGCCAGAAAAATCTGCCACCCTGGTTCCCTCTTCCTGCCAAGACCCATCCATTCAATATTTATACTGAAAAAAAAAAATAGGAGAAATGATTACAACATTTACAAACTGTAGAATGAGTTATGTATCCATATAAGGAAAAGGGCATCAACCTTTCCTTTCACATTCAGGCTCTCTGTCTGAGTTCATTAGCTTACAATAAAGCCAAACAGTTGTTCCTGTCCCTCTCTCGAGGACAGACATCCCACCTTAAGAACAAGACACATTTGGCTAAAGAGAGTCATTTACCTTCAGCAGGGAATATCTGATCTCATATATTAATCTGTACTTAAGGTTTCATTCATTCAAGTCTAATTTTTTATCAATCAGTCCATCTGTCCATCAAAAAACAGTGTGTCGGGGCAGGGAGATGGGGGGATTGCTAAGTTTAACTTGGAGTTGCTAGGCTGGACAAGTGCCAGGAAAGACTGCCAGCAAAACAACTGAAGGAGCACCCTGCCTGGCTGAAAGAAAGGGAGCCCGAGGTAGAAGGAAAGGGGAAACCTTATTGGTGAGACCTGAAAGCCCATCTTCCAACAAACTGTCCAGGGAAACAGCCACACGTGGAGTCAGAGGCAGCTATCAAGGAGACCAGCAGCTGATTTCAAGTATAAACATTCACTGAAAAGTATTCATAAAGAAAGACTTCAGGACCACAGGGAGCCAAAAAGACAGATCAATCTATTTTCCTTCCTTCCTTCCATCCCTCCTTCCCTCCCTCCTTCCCCCCTTCCTTCCTTCCTTCTTTCCGTCCCTCCTTCCCTCCCTCTTTCCTTCCTTCCTGCCTTCCTTCTTTCCTTCCTTCCTGCCTTCCTTCCTTCCCTCCTTTCTTTCCTTCCTTCCTTCCTTCTCTCCTCCTTCCTTCTCTCCTTCCCTCCTTCATTCCCTCCTTCCCTCCTTCATTCCCTCCTTCCCTTCCTTCCTTCCTTTTTTCCTTCCCTCCTTCCCTCCCTCTTTCCTTCCTTCCTTCCCTCCTTCCCTCCTTTCTTTCCTTCCTTCCTTCCTTCCTTCCCTCCTTCCTTCCTGCCCTCCTTCCCCCCTTTCTTTCCTGCCCTCCTTCCCCCCTTTCT
>NC_138382.1:27294462-27299560 GCF_054177405.1 Leptonychotes weddellii | reverse complement strand
TTCCTTTCTTCCCTCTTTCCTTCCTTTATTCCTCTCCCTCCTTTCTTTCTGTCCTTCCTTTTTTCCTTCCTTCATTTTACTTAATACATTTATGTCCCTGGTTCCATTAAAGTTTATGTTGGCTTCTAAGGAAAAAACAAACCCCCATGGGCACATAAAATAGAATCATTAAAACAAAGATAAAAAGAACAAGAGATGTGGAACGAAGAGACAATATTGGGAAGAGAGATCACTACAGCAGAAAATCTTGGGTAAGTATATTTATCACAACTAACCTATAATCTAGCTTTGAGCTACAGACATAAGGAGTTGCAAACACTCATTAACTACTGAAAATAAAGCATAACAAAAATTTAATGCTGAGAAAAGAAAGTTACATAGAGATTCAAACTGAAATCAATACTTACGGAACATAATTACATGCCAGGCATCTCCTCATTTAATGCTCCCAGTAAGCCTGCCATATGGTCATTACCCCACCCATTCTACAGATGAGGAAACAGGCTCTGAGAAGCAGAGTGACCTGAACATTAAGCAACTTCATGGACAATATATTTGATGACAAGCTGACGTGTGCTATGAGATGGTTCTTCATTTGGTCAAAGGCCTGAAAGGAGCAAAGCCACCAATGGTACCAGATTCTTCAAGAAGCAGCTGATACTACAATTGAGTAGAACCTCTTCCACTTGGGAAAGGAAGAGTAGAGATGGCATCTGAGTACTATTTGGGCTCTATCCATGAGCACAACATATCACAGAGCCATCTTTAGAGGAGCATTTTACTATTTTTGCTGTTGTTTAATCTGACATCCAGGAGCAGAGTCTACGAAACTGGAACAGGAAGCAAAGTTTGTGAACTCTCTGCAGCTGTATCCTAAATTTTGCATTGCACAAGGGTGGGAGCAATTGTCAAGTCTCAGTCTGTCACGCACCAGGCTCCCTGGAACTTCCTGGTAATAATGAAACAATGATTTCTTAGGCCTCCAAAAGTGGTGGAGGGTAGGGAGCTAGGTGGAACCTGACCAGGTCTGGCAGGTCAGCTATTTTGTTGCCATATGTCTCCTTCACATGAGAAATTATTTGATCCTCATGGCAATCCTGAGAGATAGACAATATGGTAGTTTTCAATCCCATCTTATAGATCAGGAAGCCTAGGCCAGGAAAAATTAAGAATTTTCTTAATTTTGAACCAACATAATCATGAACCAACATAATCATGACAAAACCTGGATCTCCTGGCACTGAAGCCTATGTTTTGCACCTTACACCCTACTCCCACTCCCAGTAAGAAACGCCCTCTTGGAGAATGAAGGACAGCACTGTATATTGTTCAGAAAATCCAATTTAAATTGATTATGTGTCTGAAGAGCTATATGCCTGCCTGATAATAATTTGCTTTCTCTTCTGTGTTCTCTGAGCAAGAATTTATGGGCCTCAGAAAGCTGAGTTACACAATTGAGCAACTAAAACTCCTGCAATTAATTTTACACTTGTGCCATGCTTCCTGCATTTCCACTATTATCTGGTTCTGATTTTCTACATCCTGTTACAAAACTGGGACTCACTCAAAACCGGGCACCTTCTTTGTAGGTTCCACTCTCTCTCCATTCTCAACCACCTTTAGAGACCTAACAAGTCATTGTTCCATTATTGCTGAAGGTCCTAGGCATGTAGTCTGATAGACAGAAATTTGACAGCTGCCCCCACCCCTCCAAAAGGCAAAATTTAGGACAGGATCCCAGAGAGTGTACAGACTTTGCTTCCTGCCCTAGCTTATAGATTCTGCTCCCAGATATAGGATTAAGCAATGGCAGAAATTCCAGAGTTCTGAAAATATACTGTCAACTGGGATGACAAAAAACAGATGCATGGAGCTCAATTTCATATGGTGTCTGGTAGAGGAGTTAAAAATTTTAACAAGGGATGGAAATGGGGAGTAGGAGCCAGAGAGAAAGAGGAAAAGGCCATGAACTAGCTGCCTTGAAATCCTGGCTTGGAAGCAGTAGTAAGAGAATCATGGTGATATCATATTCCTTTGTCCCTGTTAAAAACAGTGAAATTTAGAAGTCTAAGAAAAAGGGTATACAGATATTTTTCACTGGCACCAGGCAGACTGCACTGTTGTGCTCATAACAGGCTTGAGATTGAGAAAAACCTGAATTTTTATCTTGTTATAGCAGTACTAAACAGATATGGGGGAATCTGAGTTCAAGTCCGAAGGTTTTCTGTCTAATAGAGAATAATGGAAGAAATGTGATATTTATTTTTAAAATACAAATTCACCTAGGGCTTATCCATCTGAAAGTATGATAACAGTTACTGTGACAATGACAAATGAAGTCACATAGACTTCACTTGATGCTATAAACCAGAGTCCTCTATGAAATAATCCCTTATTATCCCATCTATCTCTAGGAGTCCCAGGGAAGGTCTTACATGTGCTCTCAAACCACTGTACTCCTACCAGGCAGCTCTGTCACCTCTGCCACCACACCAGAGCCCTCAGTGTACTAAGTCTTGGTCTATGGTAACTGAAGGAAAAGATGACACTCACCTCTCTGCCATGCAAGACCCGCTCAGAGGAGCCAGAAAACAGTATCTCTCCTGCTTTTCTGCTTTGTGGTGTTTTTAGTGGAATAAATTTGTCATATTTTACCCACATCCCTTTATCTCTATTGAACCAGAAATGAGTTCCTGAAATTGGGCCAGAAAGAGACAGATTTGAGTTGGCAGCCTTCAGACTTTACCTGGAACATCCCTTTCCTCTGACAATCAAGGCTTGGTTACAACAAAGCCAAGCTCATCACACCAGTGCCCTTTTCCCAAGAGGTCCCTCAGTGCCTTGAAAAGACAGACTTCTGGTAAACCACCTCACACTCACCAGACATTCATTCATTTGACAAATCCTTACTGAGTACCTACTATGCATCCAAAATAACTGAAACTCAGCTTTCTAAAGCACTGGTTCTCTTTAGACCCTCTATAAATCCTAGGCATATTCACAACCTTCTAAAATGTAAGAGCCTGCCAGCAGTCATGGGTAACCACAGGGATGTATTTCCAGCTATATCACCATCTGAATTCATGTAATATTAATCATTCCATACTCAAACATCTCTTTTCTAAAGAAGTACCCAGAAGCCCACAGGCATAGCTATACTTAGAAAGCTGCTATAGGCTTTTGGGGAAGTAAAACAATCCTGCCAACAAAAGACTTGTCCATATCAATATAAAAGAGAATAGGCACAATTATTAAAAAGTAGGCATTATCAGATTTACACACCTGTAAAATAGGACAAAAGTGATTTCAAAGTATAGATAGAATTTCACACAAATTTATACAGTGAAGAGAAAGGAAAAAACAATAACAATATCTCCTCTCTCCTTGAGAGATAAATGGATGCACCTTGTCATTTTCTCCTGTACATCTTGGGAGGGAGTAATTTCAGAGGTATGTATGTACAGTTCCAAAGGTAAGAAGGCCCATGATTTTGCATCGTAAAATCGAAAGGTCAGACCTCTTATTGAGCCTATTATGTTTTCAAGGAGACACCCTAAGAAAGGGAGAATGGAAAGAGAGTCACCTGTCTCCTCAAAGAAAATTTCATCATTTTTACCTTATGAGGACTGAGGGTCCAGATTGTAAAAAGGACCTATATTATCAAGTTGGAAACCACTGGATTTATATGGGTATTAGTGTGCTTCTGTACTGGATATTTAACACAGAATATTTGTAAAACATCATGCTTACAGATTTTAAATTTCCAAAGAAGAACACATTTGCTTTCAACACTCATTTCATCTACAGGGTACTCAGTGACATCAAACAAAAAGCAAGCCTCAGTGGGAAATGATGGTTGGAGAAAGAAATGGGGATATGGGGCTTAACAGGCCAAGAAAGACAAGGAAGGGGGCGGAGCAAGAAGGCAGAGGAGTAGGAGACCTGGATTTCGTCTCCTCTCAGGAATTCAGCTGGATAGGGATCAAACCAATCTGAACACCAACGAACTCAACAGGAGATCGAAGAAAAGAAGAGCAACAACTCTCTGAACAGAAAAGCAACCACTTTCTGGAAGGTAGGACATGTGGAGAAGTGAATCTGAGGTGATATTCAGGAGGATAGACGGTGGGGGAGGGGCCTCCGTCCGCCACTTCTGGCAAGTGATAGAGCCGCGGAGGACAAAATTGGAACTTTTAGAACTCTGCTCTGCTGAGAGACGTCACTCCAGTGGCTAAGCAGGGGGGTGGAACCCTCGTGGGACAGTGTGGTCTCAGGACCCTTGAGGTCACAGAAAGACCAGGGTGCCTGAGTGCAGCAGAGCTCCCGGGTATCAGAGCGGGGAAGCCAGCAGCAGAGACGAAGCCCACGTGCGAGCTCTCAGCTCGGGGTTGCCATAAACCGTGATCCGTGGCACAGTCAGGCCCCTGCTCCTCCAGCAGGGACCCAACAAGCAGCAGATCCGGGGAGACTCACCTTCTTCCCCCGGGAGGAGAGGTCCGGGAGTGCACCGCAGGAATCTGCTGGGTTTGGAGACTCTGCACAGGGTCGGGTGCGAGAGATAGAAACGCACGGTCACAGGCCGGGTGAGCACGGAGTGCGGCTGGAGACAGGGGAGCTGGGAGTGACTGACGGCTTTTCTCTGGGGGCTCACTGAGGAGTGAAGCCCTGAGTTCTCGGCTCCTCCGGGGCGGAGATTGGGAGGCCGCCATTTTCACTCTCCACCTCCAAAGCTGTACGGAAAGCTCGCAGGGAACAAAAGCCCCGGAGAGCAAACCCGAGCAGATTACTTAGTCGGGACGGGGCAAGGGTGGGGCAATTCCGCCTCTGGCAAAGACTTTTGGAAACCACGGCAACAGGCCCCTCCCCCAGAAGATTAGCAAGAACAGCCAGCCAAGACCAAGTTTACCCACCAATGAGAAAGGGAGAACTCCAGCGCTAGGGGAATAATGCACATAGAATTCATGGCTTTTTTACCATGATTCTTTAGTCTTTCAAAGTTAATTTTTTTTAACTGTCTTTTTTTTTTTGAATTTTTCATTTTCCCTTTTTCAACCAACATCTTATCAATCCATTTTTAAAAAAAAAATTTTTATTTTTC
>NC_138382.1:27275791-27293962 GCF_054177405.1 Leptonychotes weddellii | reverse complement strand
CCCATGAGGGTTTCACCCCCTGCTTAGCCACCGGAACGATGTCCCTCAGCGGAGCCGACTTCTAAAAGTTCCGATTTTGTGCTCCATGGCTCTATCACTTGCCAGAAGCGGCCAACGGAGGCCCCCTCCCCTGCCATCTATCCTCCTGAATATCGCCTCGGGTTGACTTCTCCGCATGTCCTACCTTCCAGAAAGTGGTCGCTTTTCTGTTCAGAGAGTTGTTGCTATTCTTTTCTTCGATCTCCTGTTGAGTTTGTAGGTGTTCAAAATGGTTTGATCCCTATCTAGCTGAATTCCTGAGACCAGACAAAATCCAGGTCTCCTACTCCTCCGCCATCTTACTCCGCCCCCTTCTTCTCCCAAGTTTTGACTCATCTGTAAAATCTTTCTGATTTTGTCTGTTCTGCAGAGCCCTTAAATAGTTGTTGTTTGTGTGAAAGTTGGTCTTTCAGTTTACTTCGTCATGTCAGAATGAAGACTCTGCCTTATCTTAAAATAATTATAGTGTTCTGAAAAACTGGCCTAAAAATAGTGCTACTAATATTTGAAATCACAGAGTTAGAGATTCTGTAGGGATCTAGTGTAACTTTCCTATTTATTAATGAAGCAATAGAGATTCCCTGAGATCAAATTCATTTATTCCTTCATCAACAAACACTTTTTTGAGCATTTACTATGTGCCATTCACTGTGTTGGGTGCTGAGACAATAGAGACAATTTCTCAAGGGCACTCAGCCCTTGGAACAGCTGGAACTAGGACTCATGGCTTCTATTTTCTAGTTTATTGCTTTTTCTGCTACTATTGAGGAAAATGAGAAAGGGAGGAGAGGAGAAGCCCCCAGGGCATAGACTGTGGTTACCAAAATGACCAGATTTTGGCAACATGAACCAGATACTGCACTACAACAGCTTGAAATTTTTACAGTTTTTTTCTGTCAGAATCTTGGGGTCTCAAGCTATGTATATAGAAAAGCTTTCTCTATGCTCATTGTTGCTGGGTGAGTATGTGAGATGTATCCCTAAACTATAAGTGCATCCTTCACTTAGCATGGCATCCTCCAGGTCCATCCATGTTGTTGCATATGGAAGGATTTCCTCCCCGCCTCCCCCTTTTTTTTTTTAAAGCTGAATAACTCCATTGCATATATATACCACATTTTCTTTTTCCATTCATCCATTGATGGACATGCTAAATGAAATAAGCTATTTACAGAAACAGAAGGACAGATACTGCATGATTCACTTATATCAGGTGTCTAAAATAGTTAAAGTCATAGAAACAGAGGATTGAATGGTAGTTGCCCAAGGAGCTAAGGGGAGGGAGAAATGAGGAGTTGCTTTTCAACAAGTATAAAGTTTCAGTTATGCAAGATGAATACATTCAAGAGATCTTTTGTATAATATTATGCCTAGAGTTAACAGTACTGTATTGTGTACTTAACAGTTTGTTAAGAGGGTAGATTTCATGTGTTTTTACCATAATAATAAAAATGTAGGTATGGAACAAATAATGGCAACAATGAAAGTGTGCATTAAAGCTCACCTTAGGCAAACTATCTGATGCCCCTTGAGGAACAGCAGGTTTGAGGTTTTGAGGGTAATGAAATTATTATAATTTGCAAAAAGAAAGAATTGCCTAGCTTTATACATGTATAGCTTCAGCCTTGGATCTTGGCTAATAAGTCACTGCCAGGCTCCCATTCCCTTAGGCTTGTGTATTACTTTAGGCATCCTGGAGCTTCTGCCTTCTTCCGGAGTGCTTATTGCCACATGGCTGGCTGTGGCTCCCCACTGCAGGCAATAAATAAACCCTCCTGGTCATGGGGTGGTTGACTTGGATGGGTTTGATTTCTTTCCATGTGGAGACTCAGGAATTGGCTCTATAAAAAATGCAGAGAAATAGAGGGGCAGAGACAAGGGTTTAAACCTCTTTGTTGGACCTTTTCAATTATTCATGGAAAATCTATATTCTCTGTTATCGGCTTTAAGTAAAGAAACTTTGTTGTTTCTATTGATCATGCAATTTATTATCTTTATTTAAACTCTTCAGGCAATAAATAAATAAAAAGCAGTTGGAGGGAAAGAAGCTTTTCAGAGAAAGCAATTTCCTAGGCAAGTAGTTTAATCCTTTTAAAATTAGGCTTATAAACTTGAAGATGGTATCTGATTATTCTATTTGATTCCCTTTTAAAAAGGACTCTGGTCTTGGTTACTCTGTTTTTGCTGAGATCTCTGTTTTCACTTCTCTTTTCACCAAACTCTCTTTCCATTATACTCATAAATTAATCTACAAAGAAAAAATAGCAAAATGTATTGCAGCTAGAAATAAGAAAACTTCTATCTGAGTAATAGTCTCATTTCTCTATCACTTGCTGGTGAATACAGTTTACTCAACCTCTTTAAGCCTTATTTCTATCATTGGCAAAATTGGGACACTAACATTTGCCCTTTCTTCTTCATGGTCAAATGAAGATTACACAAGATAACCATGGTGATGAAAACACTTTTGTATAGTAATTCACTGTTTATTAAATAATTTAAACTTTTTATTTTCTCTAGGTCTTCTGATACCAAATCTACTGCCTTTTATTTTTTTTTACAATATATAATGTACACTATTATAAAACTAGAGCACTGTGTGAGATGTTCTTAAAGTTCTTTTTCTGATTTAAAATTCTGTGATTTTATTATAGCTTTTCATATAGAATTTCTTTCAAGCCAGAGACTCTTCATAATTTCTGTTGTGCTTTCCCCTTGAATCCTGGGTAAAATTCTCATTGGTTGAGTCTACTTCTTGGACAAGTGAACATGTTATCATCTTCACATGTTATCCTTCCTCTGCAGGTCTCCTTCCTCTACCTTTAGTTCCCTGATTGTGTTTATTGGGGAAGTGCTTTCCTTTTCTCATCTGACTCAGTCCTGCCAAGATGAACAGCCTTTCCTGTGCTCTGTGTTGTATTAGTGTACCTCATTAGTGTACCTCACAAAGAGGCCATGGTTCTGTTTCATACAACAGCAGCATGGTACTGGTGAATGATAACAGGTTTTGGAGATAGATAAGCTTAGGTTTGCATCTCATCTCAGCAACTTACTAGCTTTATGAGCTTGGGAGTGTTATTTGGCCTCTCTGTGCTTTAATCTCCTTATCTCTAAAATTGGGTGATGATAATATTAACAACCTCATTAGTTTGTTGTGATGGCCAAGAGACTGTATCCATAAGTGAGCAATCCCAGCTAGACTCATGGGGAGGAGAATTAATTGCCATAAGATCAATTACAGCTGCCTGAGTAGATAGCAAACAAGAGGAAGAGAGGAAAGGGGTGGGGGAGATGAATGATAAAGACAGTGAAGAAATTACCAAGCCTTACAGAATTTAGCAAAGAAAGAACAACAGCAGGGACAGCTCAGGAAGAGTGGATTATGGTGGCTGTTTTACTCTGAGCATTGGGCCAGCTCATGGGAAGAGAACTTTGAAGGAGAGGAAAGAGGGACAAGTTGAAAAGGACAAAATGAGGAGAAAAAGGGAGAAAACGATAAAAACAGGTGAGCAGAGGGCGCCTGGGTGGCTCAGTTGGTTAAGCGACTGCCTTCAGCTCAGGTCATGATCCCAGGGTCCTGGGATTGAGTCCCGCATCGGGCTCCCTGCTCTGAGGGGAGCCTGCTTCTCCCTCTCCCACTCCCCCTGCTTGTGTTCCCTCTCTCGCTGTGTCTCTCTCTGTCAAATAAATAAATAAAATCTTTAAAAAATAAATAAATAAATAAATTTAAAAAAAAAACAAAAAAAAAAACAGGTGAGCAGAGAGGAAAGAGAAGCTAAGAAATTCTCTGTGGCCTGTAAGGCCCAGAAGAGGGAGCTGGAGGCAGAAAAAAGTGAGCTGTTTATTGAAATCAGGAAGTTGTTTTACAGTTTTCCAGGAAGAGACTGTGGTGAATCCAAGGAATCTCAATGCATGAATCAAATATTGAAGAAATCAGGAGTTTAGGTGAGTGTCAGTTTAGCAGAAAAACAGCTTATTTTTAGAATATCTCAATGAGAAAGATTGACTGTTGAGGGGATAGTATGAAAATGTGACTTGGGCTAATGGCCTAAACAACCTGTATAGTATCTTCAGGGACATCTCAACAACCTGTTTATTCTTTTTTAAGAATGGAGGGTAGATGTAGGAGATGATGTGACCTGATTACTGTTGTAAAAAATGTGCATAGGTTTAGCATTCCCTCTAAGAAGTGTGAAAGAGGATTTTGATAAGTGAAGGGTAAGAATGATCATCTGCTAAGTGTCCTTCATTTATGAACAGCACAGAGTTTTAACCAGTACAAGGAACAGCCAAAAGCATCTCACCCATATGGATTATGTTATTTCTTATATGTGGTGTGTAGCTTGAGAGTGTTCTTCTGCAAAGTGAACTAGAATGCCTACTTAGGGGTCTCTGGTGGATAAGGGTCTCAAATTACTAATGTGACTATTCTTTTGGCCTCAAGAGAGATTGTAAGATACCCCATTATTGTATGTACATATTTTTTTCCTTCAGCCACAAGAAAGAATATAGAGCACAAAATAAGGATGCTTTAAAATCAGTATGTTTAGTTATATTAGGCATTCTACTAATTCTGTCTTTTGAAGAAATTTCTTCTGAAGACCTGAACCTATTCTAATTTGGAATGTATTCTCTGCTGACATTCATCTTCATTATCATACTGTGGATTTCCTTCATCTTTCTCTTGGCTGATCCTAGATTTTGTAATGGCATTTCCTTTTTCTTTTCTAACTTATGTTCTGTTTTTGGTGGCACACATGCCCCAATAGTGTCCTGAAAAATGGTGCTTAAAAGGAAAATTTTTTGAGACCCTACATGTCCCAAAATATCTTTCTCTTGAGTATAGAGTTCTGGTTTGAAAATAATTTTCCCTCAGACTTTTGAATGTGTTGCTCCTTTGTCAGTTGCCTGCCAGTATTGCTGTTGAGTACACTGAAGTCAGGAAATTATATCCCTGTGGCTTGTTTTGTATGTCCCGTGAACTGAGAATAGGTTTTACATTTACAAAGTGTTGTAAAAATCAACCAACCAACCATGTCTTGGGATAGTCAGATAGTTCAGAGAACATTCTCTCAAGGTATTGGCTAGAGAGTAATAGACTTATTACCACTGCTCTGGGAACAGCGAGGGAAGAGAACTGTGGGTTTCAAAATTCAACATACAAAAATTCCCTTAGCCTTGTTTTCAATATGGTTCCTCCTATGCTGGTTGTCTCCTAGTCAAAGGATCCTCTGTTTTACCTTTTTCAGGGAATTAACTTACAGTTCTCACATGAAGTGAGAAGGGCATTCACTAAGCTTCTCAGAGAGGGACAGGAATCTGAGGCTCTACCTGCCTTTAAAGCAGACTTTCAGCCCATCATCCTACTTTAGCTCCATTTGACCTGCACTTCTAGTACTTTCTATTGCTGGTGTTTGAACTTTTTAGGGGGCTTATAGGGAAAATTGAATTGTTTTTCTGCTTCCCCACTGTCAGCATAGGATTCCCCTTTCTCAGTTCTTTGAAGTCAGACATCCCACCTGCTTTCCAGCTTCCAAAATTTGTTTCTATTGTCTTCTTTCCTATTCTCTTTATCCTTTTAGATTTATGCCTCAAAATACATTTATTATCATTTTAGTGGACTTCAGGAGGGAAAGAAAGTAAATGTGTGTTCTCAATCTGCCATCACCCAGTTTAAACAAATCTTAACATTTTGCCATAGTGGCTAAGATTTCTCTTTCTCAAAAAACAAAACATCACACAATCAGTTCAAACTCCTTTTGGCCCCTTTCCAGTCTCATTTCTCTCCCTCCCTTCACCAAGAAAACTACCTTCTTGAAATCAACTTATATCCTTCTCTTCCTTAGTTGTCTACCTTTATTGCACATGGATGTCTCCATTAAAATGCAGGCTGTTGTTTCAATGTCTTAAAGTTTGGATAATTGGTGTTATATTATGTGTAACCTTATGCAATTTTCTTCACTCAATATTAACTATCTGAGATATAAGCATGGTGATGGATATAGCTCTAGTTCATTCATTTTTACTGTTTAAGGATATTCATTGAATAAATACTGTCAAATTGTGCTTCTGTGTTTCTACTAATTTATATTCCCACCAGCTGTATATAGGAGCACTCATTTCTCCACATCTTCTTCCAATACCTGGTATTATAACATGTTCTTCAAATGTTAGGTGGTGATAACATGGGTTGTGTTACCTAAGAAAACATAACAGAACTCTGTATCTCTTCAAGAGACACACAGACTAAAAGCAAAAGATAATATGAGGTCTGGGGACACCTGAATTCTATTTGGCCTGACTTCTCTGTACCTTAATTTTCTACAATTCTCTTTGATCATGACTGCTGCTATTCATGAGAATACTATGCTTTTACTTAAATGAACAGAGTTTGAGATGTGATAATTTTGGGATTTGGGTACATAATGTAGGGGAAGTGTAAAAGTAGTCTTCAGACGGTGATGCTGGTTCTGGAGGTTCTCCTGTCTCTTACTATCTTTCAACTTTCAGATTCTGATGCCAAGGTACTCATTAATCAGTGAGACAGGGCTAGGAGACTAGCTCTTAAGAAGAGGCTCACTGTTTGACTTTTGTGCTGCCTGGTGTGAGCACATCTCCAGAGAGACAGCGCAATCTGGCTTCTGTGATAGCAAAGTCTGTGTATAACCTTTATTAACACAATCAACTCACCATTGCTAAGGGGGAAATACATTCCCTCGCAGACATTTTCCTTTACTTTCCTCATCTTAGGCAGGGCTCTGCCTGCAGAATGTAACAGAAAGTTTGACACGGCTCAACCATACTTCAGCCCTTTCCTTGCTAATAGAAATGAAGTTTCAAGACCTCTGGGTATTTTGCTAATTTGTTTTTTCTTTTCTAGAGATCACAGAAAAATATCTTTTAAATTTAATGTGTACCTGAAAACATGTAAGAAAGTGAAATATATGAACTAAATGACAGACACATCCTATAAGGGAATCACAGTCATAAAGCAAAAAATACTTTCAAACTTCCTAATTACATCTTTCCTTTTTAATATGATCTTCAGTATTACATTTCCAGCATTATTTATTTATAAGTTCTTTCTTTTTTGTTATTTTCCTTTGCAACTGAATGCACAATCAACTGGCTCATGTCCAGCAAGAATGCAATTCAGGTAAATGATATTCTGCCATTGACATGCCTGATGAGTTCTCTCTCTGTCTCAACTGAACCTATACCTTTTACAGCTAGTGCCAACTATTTAATATTTTTTGTTTACCCTTATTTATAAAATAATATGGAAATATACACAAATTTTTTTAAAAAGATTTTATTCATTTATTTGAGAGATAGAGAGAGAGTGTGCACAGAGGAAGAAGAAGAAGCAGGTTCCCCACTGAGCAGAGAGCGTGATGTGGGGCTCGATCCCAGGACCCCGAGATCATGACCTGAGCCATTGCATAAATAGTGTTATGTACACAAATATTACAAGGCTTCTGAAATGGAACTCTTAGCTGAGAGGTGAGTTGGAGAAGTTAAATTTGTCACCTGAAATAGGAACATCCAAGTTTGGCCTAGAAATATATTAGGATTACATGCACAAACACACACAGATATGTGAGTTCTTTGAAAACTGAATGCATGAATGTTGAGACCATCAGGACTATCTCTCCCTCATCCTTTTTTTCCCTTTTGATCTTCTTAAGCCCCAAGTCCTTCCTTTTCCAATCACTGGTATTCACTCTCATCCATTTCATTTCCATGAAAAAATTGATTCTTGTCTCTGCTATTCCAGATGCCTTTTACATAGAAGCCCATTTGGCTATCCCATGTTGGTCATCCCACCAACTCCTTGTGAACTTCAGGAAAAAGTGAGAGGCTTACAAATAAGCATGTGAGATCATCAGAGCACCTTGTGTCCCAAAAGCTTGGGACAAGCTGGTGATCTTAATTTTCTCTGACTCTTGGCTGCAGAACATCAAGCACAGGAAGCCTGAAAGATGACACCAAGGGTCTTAAATACCCAAAATAGCACAAACAGATAGCATTTTAAGTTCTTGTATGTATAATAAGGCATCCTCCAAAAATCTAGAAATAAATAAGATTGCTCTCTGAGAGTTAAACATTTAAGACAAACAGATAATGAATTTTTATGTAAGAAAGAGAATGTCTCCTTTGTCTATAAGACCAGACAGAAAACTTACTGAAACTATTAACATATCAAAAGAAAGTCTATATCAGGGTGTGAAGATGACTAGAACTATTTTGGAAGAGAGAGGCAGAGAGTGCAGGCACACATGGGTGAGGGGGAGGGAGAGGGGAAGAAGATGGGGGAGAGGGAGATTGAGAATCTGCCCATTGATTTGATATATATGGTCTCATGATCTTTCTTTTTTTTTTTTTTAAGATTTTATTTATTTGAGAGAGAGAGAATGAGAGACAGAGAGCATGAGAGGGAGGAGGGTCAGAGGGAGAAGCAGACTCCCTGCTGAGCAGGGAGCCCGATGTGGGACTTGATCCCGGGACTCCAGGATCATGACCTGAGCCGAAGGCAGTCGCTTAACCAACTGAGCCACCCAGATGCCCTCATGATCTTTCTATTATAGAGATAAAAACATATCATTTCAACCTGATGCTGTTAAACATACAACTCATAAAACTAACTCTCCTTGTTTTGAGTCTATGTTCACCAAGTTACTTTGTTACTACTATTTGCTTCCCTGGGTAGTTAGTGTATCTATATGAAGAGAATACCTGGCCCAGTGGGCTGAGTATATGAGCCTTTTGGCATTTTGTTTCACTAAAATAAATAATAAATAAATAAGTATTCTGGTTTCAGATATTAGATGTAAAGTTCAGTCAATGTAAGCCCAACTCTGAGTAGTGGATTTTAGAAAATTCATTAAGACAACGTCACTCTGTGAGGCCACTTTTGAAATAGTTGGTTGAGGACACGCTCCTCAGATCATGGTTGTAGTTGAGCAAGCGTACCTATTGAGCACAATACCTTCAGTCCTAAAGGAACAAAATACAGCAAGGGAAACAAACTGCCTTTGAGGGATGAGACAAATCACAATTTAGCTCTTTTTTTCACAGGACCAAGATGTGCTGTATACAGGTAGTCTCATCATCACACCTCCACTCTTCATTCTTCTTCCATGTTTTCCCTGCTCTTATTTTGGATATTTTATTCATTTCCATGTGACAGGCTCTCTCAGTCCTGTCTCCTTTTCCTTCCCTGAAAGTTGTTAATGTAACCACCAATTTCCATGAAGGACCTCTAGTCAAAGGGCAAATATCAACACCAGGGATTTCTAGCTTTCTCTGTCACAGGAATTAAGGCTTCATGGGATTCAAGGAAGCCCAATTCCTTTTCTGAGGCAGGGTGTAAAGGTCTGAGTATGGGGCAAAATTCTGCCATTGAGGGGCTTTCCTGGAGCAAAAGGGAAAGCTGAAGGCAGTGAGAACCTCTGGGCAGCCTAAGGCAACAGCTGCTCCCTTCCAGTCATTGCTTTTGGGGAGAACCATGCATGTGGCGCCAGATCATTGAGAAGGATTCTTTCAAGACAAATGAATATCTACTGATTTCTTCCTACCTTGATTCTAGCATCATTAGTATCCCTGCAGATATTTTTAAAAACCTAAACAAAGGGGGGAAAAAAAAGAGAAGAAAAAAAAGTTCCCAGGATAATAACAATAATCATTCAAGCACATCAGAAAACACAATCTTCCCCAAATAATAAAGGAAAATCAATTACATGTCAAAAATATGCCAGACATTAAAATTAGGTAATTTTTACCTGACTGTTGAAAATAGCCAATCTTCCTAGACTCTATGTCTATCAGAGTTTTTGTGTGTTTTTCTTTGGTCTTTTAGGGAAGATCACAAAAGTGGAAAGTCTGAACTGAAAGCCTGGGTGTCAGACCTGGGTGATGAATCTCAAGTGCAGTTGTGATGCTGGTTCTGGGCAAAGTGCTGACCACTGGGTGTGGAGGCTGTAATTTCATATTCTTATCATATGAGGTACTCTAGTCTTCACTGGCAAAATCTCCGAATCTTTTACTAATAAAGCAAAAGCTTCTGTGTCTTGGTTTATAAGTAACTAAAATAGCAAAACTGTATGGATGCTGCTCTTAGAAATGCCACCATTCATTCAAAGGATATGTTCTTAGAGGGATGGAATGACATCCAAGTTTGATGTCTGAAACTTATTGCCACTGTGAGCAACTGCCCATCCTCAGGAGGTGATCTAAACGTACAGTCATTTGCTTGTGTCTCAAGCTCTGCATCTGGGATGTGTGAGCTGCTGGACAGAGAAAGCAGCTTTGAACTTAGAGGGGGTTCTGGACATGAACTTGGGGGACAGACTGCCCAGCCTGTGAGCCGCTCTCTCCTTCCTGAGATTATGTTCCTCTGCCTCACTGCATTCACATGGTGGGTCCCTGGAACCATGTCTTTTTATGTGGTCCAACTTCCCCTACTCCCCTCCCCTCCAAGACATAGGGGACATTTGACTCAAGTTAGACAACAAAATCTCTTTTCTGGGAATGGGGGCATCTGAACCTAGAGAAGTAAACTTTAGGGACACCTGGGTGGCTCAGTTGGTTAAGCGTCTGCCTTCAGCTCAGGTCATGATCCCAGGGTCCTGGGATTGAGTCCCACATCGGGCTTCTCCTTCTGCCTGCAGCTCTCTTGCTTGTGCGCTTGATCTCTCTCTCTGGCAAATAAATAAATAAAATCTTAAAAAAAAAAAAAGAAGTAAACTTTACAGTGGTGGTCCAACACTGACATATGGATGAGAAAGAAAAAAGCCTGTCTTTAGAGAAAGGCAAGAATAAAGAAGCTCCACAGAAAAGGGCAGACACAAGAAATGCAGAGAGGGTACTTCTTCAGATTCTCCAATTTTCCAGTTGCTAGTTTCTGTCTCATTAAGATCTGGCTATATTTTTGCCTTTGGATTTAATGAAACACCTCTATATATCCTTATAATAAAATCCTCCTTTTGTTTAATGCTTGAATTAGTTACTTGTAATCAAAGAGTCTTAATTAATTAAAAAAATAAACAGAAAATGACTATCAATATTTTAGCCTTTCTCAATAAAAATCATTTGGCTTGAATCTAAGAGGTTTTTTTTTTTAATGTTTTATCTTCAGGAAATTGGGGTACATCTTAAAAATAACATGTTCAACTGAAATGTTTCTTTCGTTTGTTTGTTTCTCTGAGAAGCTATTAGTAACCCAAAGAGGCATCTGATAATCAGTAATATCTCAGAATCAAGGAAATGCTGCATATTACTGCAACATAACTTCATGTCCCTCTTTTTTATACTAACATTCCTGTATTTCCAGATTCTTAGACTGTAAGAAATGGCTGACCTACTTTGAGGACTCCTGTCAAAATGATTGTTCTTGTGGAATGGTTGGTTTTATTTCCCCCAGACATCTTATTTGACTTGGGCAAAGTTTTCTTGTATTATTCCTTCTCACAAGGTGAAGCAATACAAATGAAGATACTTGGCTTCTTCACCCATCCCTGGAACCACTGCCACTGAGAGAGAGCCAGCTGCCTTCCTGGACTTCTGGTAAGGTTTCCCACTTAGTGACTCCCTTCTTACGTAATACACCTGCATTTTCATTTTTGCCTGGCCCATAGATGGTAACAAAAACATTTGCAACTTTTCAGTGTCACTTACCTTAAAAAAAAAAAATCAGGAAACTTCAAATATGATATTGTTTAACAAATACAATGACAATTCTTTGAAATCTCACTGCTTTGGTCCTTAAGTAGATACCACTTACCTTTCATTACTTAGAACTGCCTCTGAAAATGGTTTGCAATTTAAATACATAAAACCACTAGAATGAGTAATAGGAAAATCAATCTTTATTCTTTCAGATTAAATAAACTTGCTCATGAAAAATATGTGGACACCAAAATGTATCTAGAGCTGTTTTTTTGGAGGTCATTAGACAACAGTGGACAAATCTTCCAAAGTGGGTGATTCCTTTTTGTGGGAAGGCTGATCCTTAGGAGCTTGAAAATGCTCAGTGTCACAGTGGGGAGTTGGTGGGCTTTGAAAGCAGAGAGTCTTTTTTGAAGCTTGGCTTCTGCACTAACTAGCTGTATGTTTTTACACAATTCACTTAACCTCTGAACTTCGATTTCTCAGCTGTGGAATGGTAGTAATATTATTTATTTTTCAGGGTGCTCATAGAGAATAGAGAAAGTGAGAAAAACTGACCAGGGTACCACCTGTCCTGTGATGTATCTCCTCAGAATCAGTGTCCTATGGTGGGTCTGTGTGGTGGGACCTAAACTACAAGTCTGTTCTCTGATAGCAAAGGATATTAGGGTTTGATTTTTCAAAATTCTATGTTGAGAAGGTAGGATTCACAATGTGAAGAATTATCAAGATTTTGGCAGCCACAGATAGATGTCCACTATAATATCTTAGGTATGTTAAAAGCATCTTACTCCTATCTCACCAAACTGTCAGGGCATGAAGGCAATCCTTGTAATCACAGTAATGGCCACTGTCACCAAGATTTCCAGGGTCTATTTTCATTATGTTGCCACCCAAATTACCAAGACATAAATTGAAAATATAATTCATGTTTTACGTGTTTTGTGATTTACAAAAGTCTTTTCACATTATTGCACTTTTTTTCCCCTCACAAAACCCTGGAAAATGGTCATTATTAGTTCCATTTACATATAAGGAAGTTGATCATCAATGAAAGTATATCTTGCCAAAGGTCATCCAGCTAATAATTGCTAGATCTAAGTAAGGGTGCTATAGAGGTTTTATCTAAATTTGTTGTTTCTAACTCAAAATTTACAAATGGTTAAGAAAACAGACTTTGGGTCTGACACATGTGGGTTTCAGATCCTAGCCCTGCTATTTATAAGTTTGCCACTTAACCTTCTTGAGCTTAAGTTTTCTCATCTGTGATTGATGGTAGCATCTACCTTGTAAGGTTATTGTGATGATTAGATAAGATACCATAACTGGAGCACCTGGTACAGTGTCATGGTAGGAAGTGAGTGACTCCTGTGTGATATCATTTCTGTCATCAGGATAATCATCATTTGTATTATACCACACCGCTTCAGGAGAGCTGTACATGTGTATCTCTCATAGCCTCATGAACGTGTGCTCTAAACAATCCTAGATAGAGGTTTTTAGAAAGCTTGTTTATAAAGTGTCCAGGCATACAGGACCATAGCTCTATTTACTGACTTTTATATAACTGTCATTTTAGAGTTGTAAGCAGTTTTTTTCTCCAGGAGAGAAAATTTGTTCACTCTTGGGCAGACTCACTTGGTTCTGGGACGGACCGCCAAGTGACTCCTTTAAGGTATTTAGATATTTGGCAAAACCCCCCTCTATTTGTGTGTCTCCACCAATTTACAAGGTTTCCAAGGAGACTTTGAAGTTCTGATGGACTGCGGCAAAGCCTTCCTAGGTTAGAGCTCTGGAAATGTTGTCAGGAACTCTAAGAAGAAAGTGCCCTAAGGGAGGGAGAAATGTGAATACGTAGTCCCAAGTCAGCACCAGGCTGTGACTGTTGGGTATAGTTCCTGGCTCATGCTGGAAACTCTGCTCCAGCATGCAGTCTGCCCTGGGGAAAAGATGAGATGAAAGAACTAGGAATATAATAATTGACACTCCAGGTTGAGTTTGGGTGGGGACATCCATAGTTTGAACCTGGTAGTGGGGTCTAAGGAGACACTACAGAGGATGGCACTGGGGCCATCAGCTTTGAGAACTCTCTGATTTGGGTGATGACATAGTATTCCAGTAACAACAGTGACAGTGGAAGCAAATGGGCATTGCTGCTAATTGCCAAGTTTTTCTAGTGCCAGTTCAAATGAACAAACCTTTTGTTTCCTGGAAGTGCCTTCCTGGTTTGGTAATAGTGTCAACATTGGCAGTGAACAAGGCATTTCTTTGGTTTGATTAGACCATCATCTTCACTTTTACAGCAAGAGAATCCAGACTGAATCTAAGGATGGGTAGTTTATTTGGGAATTCTGATCACATGGAGGAGGGAGCTTCTTTGTATAAGTGTAGAAAACTTAGATTTCCTGCTAATCTAGGTATGTGGAGAGTCAGTGGCACTGTAATTTGTATATGAAAGAAAACTGTAATTTTTTGTTTTGAGCCCACTCTGGTAAAGTCTGGGTTACATATATGAATAATGATAGTGACTGTGCTTGGGAAATAATCAAGTGCTATTACTGATATTGAAGATGGTGGTGTATCAAAAACCAAGGAAAGTTCGCAGACTCACACTAAACAATGAAAGTGGTGATTTTCAGCACACACAGGTTAAGTGTCACTTGGAATTCAGAAAGCGGCTAAATCATCTTTTTAAGGCTCAGCTGCCAAAGAGAAGTCTCACAAGAGGGAAAGAACCACACTTCCCTACCTCTCTGCATTCCTGGGGGATCCCACAGCTTGAGGGGTCTACTGAAAGAGCATGGACTCTGTAGTCAGTTGGAACTGGATTCCACCTAACCTTTCTGAGCCTCACATAACCTTTCTTAGTCCCATCTGCAAAATGGGAATAAACATACTTTGGTTTTTTTTTTAGAGAGGGAGAGAAAGAGTTGAGGGAGGAGCGGGGGGCGGGGAGGGGCAAAGGCAGAGGGAGAGAGAATCTTAAGCAGACTCCACGCCCAGCATGGAGCCTGACGCAGGGCTCGATCTCATGACCTTGAGATCATGACCTGAGCTGAAATCAAGAACTGGACACTTAACCAACTGAGCCACCCAGGTGCCCCTAAATATACCTATTTTATGGTGCTGTTATGGCCCTGGTGTGGCATAACACAGGAAAGGAGTCTAGGATGGTATCTAGTACATGTTGATTTCTTTCATCCTTTTCCCCTTTACTGTGATCAGTGGGTATGAGGGAAAGGGGTGGGACCAGAGACCAGCGAACACTTTCTTCATGCCGCTGGTAGACCTCTGACAGACTTTTCTGTTGATGATTTGATAGCTTTTCCCAACTTTCAAAAAGTACCTACTCCTTTGGGGGTTGTATCATTTGAAAACAGCTAGTGGAATTTTGGTGATTTGGACTAATTTATTGCTGTGTTATAGGACAGGGCTAATGGGATCATGGGCTCCATTTACACACTGGCAGTTTGCTTGTCATAAAACAAAAATCTGTTTCAGGCCATTGTCTGCCTTCTTCATTCTTGACAGCTGTGGGCCTAGAGTCAGTTGGTGAGGGCACTGCAGTGAACTTGCTGCATGCAGTGAAATTGCATTTACCTTGAAGGGGAGGCCAGGGGCTCAGTGAGGCTGCATAGTGAGGCCAGGCATGGGGCAGCCTACCATTACCAACAGACTAAGTGGACCATGACAGGCCCTCCAAACCTGTCATTAAATGCCAATCCAGGAGGAGGGTTTTTTTCAGCTCCATTTTATAAAAGAAAAAGCTGAAGCTCAGTGTGGTTAAATGACCTGTTGAAGAAAATCAGGAGCAGAAATAGATATAATTCCATGGCTTTGGATTCAGAGAGTTATCTACAAGGCAAGAGCCCAAGGCCACACCTCCCTCTTTTCCATTAAGGCAGACTCTTTCACTGCTAAATTTGTCTTGCTTCTTTAGACTTGCACCAAAATTAATAAAGGTCTACTTTCCTAATTGCACAATCAAAATAAATTATGTCCACAAATTAGAAGGCAAGGAAATTGCATGTGCATTTTGGGTGCTCTGATAATGTCCTGCAGTAAATTGTTTTCATATAAATTGCATGCTTAATTAATTGCTCTCAAAAATGCCCATGTATTTTCCTGCAAATACATCTCTGCCTGCAATTCATAAAATACAAAGACAAATTAAATTGCCAATCCCCATATAAAAGTGTCGCCATTGGTGTATCCTGGTTGTGCTCATTCTGCCCTCTTTCCAGGGAATGCAATAAACCTGGTGAGCCTCTTTCTGAGTTGCCCCTGGGTATCTGATTCAACAGATTTGAGGTCTCTCTTAAATTACAGCCAGACAAGGCAATAAAGCTCATGTGTGATCCATAACTGGTTGCGCTAAAAATCTGGCTGGCTCAGGTGACTCCTGAGACCTCTCTGAAAGACAGCTCAAGGCAGTGAGCTTTGGGGAAGCTAGCCACACTAAAAATAACAGTAAGTAAAATGCCCCCCAACATCCAAAATTTAAAAAAAAAACACCTTTCTACAAAAATGCATGCACTGTTGTTTTGATGAAATTATAGAAAAGTATGAAAAAAAGTTGCCTTCCATAATCTCAACACCCAGATATAATCACAGATCATCATGTCTTCTTTGAACAGAATACTAAATGTTAGAAAAATGAAAATGATCATTGGCCAGTTTAGTTTTTTTGTTTAGGAAATTATTTTTAGGGATGAGTTTGGGCTTGCAAAATTTTCATTAGTTAGAGAATATGTCCTCTATTTTAAACTCCCACATACAGTATGCCTCAGTAGGCAAAAGTTAATGTTTAGAAACGACCCTAGTGTGGCCTGCCTGTGGCAAATCCTTCTACTCTGATTTCTAGAAAGGAATTGTGCTAACAGAAAGTGCAGGGAATGCTTTGCTAGATATTAGAATTTGTTTGCCAAAAATAATTCAATGCTGGAAAGCTTTGTTTCTAAAAATATTTCACCCCATGTTTTTGATACAGAAGCCCTTCCTCTGGCTTCCCCTTCAGGTGATTGCTCAGCCAGTATTATCTGAGGTGAGAGGTGACCCATCGGAGGCACCCTCATCAGCCAGCACAGCTTGCCTTTAGCTGATAATTCTTACAGCTGGAGCTGAAGGACTTGTCTTTGGAAAGCAAAGAAAACACAAGTCAGAAGGTGCCGAGATGGTCCAGTTTGTGGGGTGTTTGGGCTTAGGTGCCTATTCATTCCTATGGAGTCATGACCTGCTAAGTGAAATTGTAATGGAAGAGTCAAAATGAGGGTTGAAATCCACTCAAGTGTTATTTCCGGTGATAGCCAAAACGACAATCAAAACAAAACTGAATACCCTCCGCTGATGTGTTTTTGTAGATGTTGTGAACTTAGCTTTGCTTCTGGCTCCAATGCTAATTCTGGGTGCATGGGAAATTCGGCTTTTACAGGGCCCAGCTCCTCCCTCAAAAGGCAGCATCTGACCTGTGGTTTGGAGTAAAGAAGCTGCCACCCTCCACACGATGCCAGGGACTGTACTGAGAACCTTGTGGCTGACTCAAGCACCTGTGGAGGTAGAGATCCTCGCAGGCTTTACCCGGGCCTGAAAGGGAAGTTGTTTTCAAGCCAATTCTGCTGTGGGCCCTACAAATGTACCAAAGTGTGGAAAAAGGTGACCAGAGGAATTTTGAGACCAAATTACATATAACTCTCATTCCTTCTCATTGTTGCATAACAGAAAAAAGAACAAAATGAGAAACCAAATCATTAAGTACTACCTTAATAAATTATGTTGCCATAAAATGTTAAAGAGTATAAATATTTATTCATTTGAGATTTATACATGTGGCATGTGCCTGAGCGTATGAATACACACACACACACTAGTGTGTTGATTCTTAAAAATTTTTAAATTGAAGTATAGTCGACACACAATGTTACATTAGTTTCAGGTATATAGCGATTTGACAACTCTATATGCTATGCTATGCTCACAAGCATAGCCACCATCTGTCACCGGAAGTGTCGATTCTTGATAAGCTAATGAAATCAGCAATATTTGTATTGGGTATTTTTTCTAAACCATCATTTTTGGTCATTCCTTGTCTTTCTTTTTTTTACTTTTATTTTTTTTATTGTTATGTTAATCCCCATACATTACATCATTAGTTTTAGATGTAGTGTTCCATGATTCATTGTTTGTGCATAACACCCTCCATGCAGTGCTCCATGCAGAACGTGCCCTCCTCAATACCCATCACCAGGCTAACACATCCTCCCACCCCCCTCCCCTCTAGAACCCTCAGTTTGTTTCTCAGAATCCATAGTCTCTCATGGTTCGTCTCCCCCTCCGATTTCCCCCCCTTCATTCTTCCCCTCCTGCTATTTCTTTTTTTTTTTTTTTAACATATATTGCATTATTTGTTTCAGAGGTACAGATCTGAGATTCAACAGTCCTGCACAATTCACAGCACTCACCAGAGCA
>NC_138382.1:27254167-27275291 GCF_054177405.1 Leptonychotes weddellii | reverse complement strand
GGGGGTGGGGGAATGGGTTAGCCCAGTGATGGGTATTAAGGAGGGCACGTACTGCATGGAGCACTGGGTGTTATATGAAAACAATGGATCGTGGATCACCACATCAAAAACTAATGATGTATGGTATGGTGACTAACATAACATAATAAAATTAAAAAATAGGAAAATAAAAATAAAAAATAAAAAATAAAAATAAATAAAAATATTCAGTAAAATCATATGACAATGTTCAATATCCAACAATGATTTTTTTTAAAATTCTCACAAATTGGGAATATAAGGGAATTTTCTTAATCTAACAAAAGACATCTACAAAAAACACAGCTATTTTGTACATTTAGTACAAAATATTGAATACTTTTCCCTTAATATTGGGAAAAATGTAAGGATACCTGTTCTTACCACTTCCTAGGCAGCAGTAAAACAAGAAAAAAAAATAAGAGGAATAAAGATTATTAAGGGAGAATGACTGTCTCCATTTGCTGGTGACATAACTGCTTATATTGAAAATCTTAAATCTATTTAAAACTCACTATAACTAATAACTAAGTTGGTAAGATGCAGCATAAAGGATTACTATTTTAAAATAAATTATATTTTATATATAACAGCAAATAATCATTAAGTGGAATCTTTAAATAATTTATAATATCACAAAAAATAGAATACTTAGGAATACATTTAACAAAATTATGCAAGGCTCTTCTTTGAAAACTGCAGAACATTGCTGAGGGATATTAAAGAAGACCTAAGCAAGTAGAGAGATATACAACAAATGTGGATTTAAAGACTCAATATTGTTTAAGGATCAGTTCTTTCCAGTATGACCAATGGAACCAAGTGTCATCCCAATCAAAATTCCAGAATGCTGTTTTAGTGAAATTGAAAAGCTGATTCTAGAAGTAAGCAATTTTAAAAAAGAAGAACAAAGAGGACTCTCCGTAGCTGATTTTAAGTAACAGAAACCCACATGGGTGGTATTGGTGTAAGGACAGACATACAGATCAAAGGAAGGGAATAAAAACCAACACTTACATGGTCAATTGATTTTTTACAAAGATTCTAAGGCAATTCAATGAAGAAAGGAAAGTTTATTCAAAAACTAATGCTGGAATAATAGATATCCATTTTAGAAAAAATAAACATCAACCCTCACTTTATAACATATATAAAAATTAACTCAAAATGGATCTTAGACTTAAATGTAAAAGCTAAAAATATAATACTTCCAAAAGAAAACATAGGACAAAAATCTTTTGACTACGGGCGAGCACAAAGATTCCTTAGATTGGATGTAAAACACATGAGTCAAAAAATATTGATAAATTGGACTTTATCATAACTAAAAATTTTCCTCCTTGAAAAACAAAGACATAGTTGATAAAATAATGAAAAAGGAAATCACACAATGAGAGAAATTATTCACAAAACATATATCTGACAAAGGATTTGTATCTGGAATATAAATAATTCTTACAACTAAATAAGAAGACAATCCAATAAAAGGTGGGCAAAAGATATGAAAAGACACTTCACCAGAGAAGATATATGAAGAGCAATAAACCCATAAAAAGATGCTCATCATTATTATTCATCAGGGAAATGCAAATTAAACCAACAAAGAAACATCATTGCCTACTCATTTGAATGACTAAAATTAAAAACGCTGACAATTCCAAGTGCTGGAGAGGATATAAACATAGGTATATGCATTTGTCAAAACTCATCAAATGCATTTAATAAGATTTTGGATGCCCATTCCCTGGAGTTTGGAACATGTTCTCCCTTTCTACCCTAATTACAAGGTAAAGTCATTCTGTAATAGCCCTTCCTTTTTTTCATTACTGAAGAGTCCCCTGATGTAGTTGAAGGTTAGAAACTTGATATAGCAGTCTGAACTTAATTATATTTGAAATGCCAGAGTTTGATTGCCTTTTCGTATGTATTTCAAAGGATTGGTGAATTACTTGTGTCTGAACAGTACATCCCCTGGATCATCTAAGGCAATTGAACACACTCCCTCAAAAATTGCTAGTAATGTGTGACAGCCACACATATGGGACTGCACTACCCAGATCTCCCTTCAAGAGAGAACCTACTCTTAGAAAAGTAGTAGGCTGACAGCCTCCAGCTATCACACCATCAGGATCTATTGCAAGGTTCATGCCAAGCTCATGCTATCCCTAAGTTGCTCCTAACCAATCACTGTGCACAAAGGGTTATAAAAGGCAGCTATTCTTGACCAACATAGGACTCCATTAATGGACAGTCCTTGCACTAGAGTTCCTAATAAATCTAGTTGAGACTTCCTCAGAACTGCACTACAGTCTGACTTCCTCACCAGTTGTCCTTCCTTCTTTCCTTTGACAGGTGTCAGATGTGCGTCATATTCTGAGGCTCTCCCCACCTACTCTTCCCACTCATCCTTCACAGGCACTTCCCCCGACAAATTTCATGCACTTCTAATTCTTTCTTGCCATCTGCTTCCTGGAGGACCCAAAGTAACACCGCTGTATCTGCTAAGATTCATCAATGGAACAGATCTTCCTCCCCTGCCACGTAAGGAAAAACCTGGTTTTTCCTGAAGCCCCATGGGATGTTAATATTACTCCATTACTTCTTTAATGTCAGTATACCCCACTTCCTGTCTAGAGAGGTAAAAAACTGTTGACCTAAATCACCATCTTGCTAGGAAGGCTGCCCCTCCTTTGCCTCTGGTTCTCAGAGGGTAATAAGTGTCATTAAAGCTCCTTATACTTACACCTTGTAAATCTGTCTCTCTGTCTAAAGTTCATATATCAAGTCAGAATTCTTAGTTGCAAACAACCAATCCTCCCTACTTTACGTATAAAAGGAATTTGTTTGAACAATTTATATCATTCAAGGAATTACCAACAAGGCTGAAAATTAGATTTGGAGGCTCTACAGCCAGGAATAATACCTTAAAGTATATTCTAAGGCTGCTCTCACAAAAACAAAAACAAAACAAAACACTACCACCACTGCTGGGCACTGATACCAGTTTGCCCTGCTGATACCACTGATTTGACTTTGGGCTCTGTTGCTAAAATAATTCGCGGTTCCTCTAGATACTTACATAGTGACCTCCAGTTCTGCCTCCATCACCTCTGCTCACAAGCCAAAATTCTAACTTTAAAAGAAGTGAACACTGTCACATAAGATGAAGAGAGACTAAAGCTAAGAAAATACTCTCAGGCCAAACATCCAAAAATATGACAAACTACTTACATGGAAGAAAAAACTCACTTCTCTCTCCATTCCCTGGAATTTGATAATTAGTCCATAATAAAACAAATACCTTGTTGCAGATTTCTCCAACTGAAAAATCTGGGCATGGGGCTATTAACAATGTAAGTCATCAAAGAACTACAGAATCAATTCAGTAAAAAGGAAGGGCAGAGACAAAGGTTTGGCAGGAGGGTGAGTCCAACACTTAACACCAGTTTTCCCCTTAAGTCATTTGTTTTTGTTTGTTTGTTTGGGGTTTTTTTTGTTTTGGGGTTTTGGGGGTTTTTTATGTTCATTTAGCCAGCATATAGCACATCATTAATTTTTAATGTAGTGTTCAACGATTCATTAGTTGCATATAACACCCCATCATCCCGTTACCCCAGCCCCCCACCCCCCTACCTTCTGTAATCCTTAAGTAATTTGTTGATTTGAAAGCTGCATTTGAGAGGCTGAGAAGTGGAGCCATTTCAAGGAGCTAAGAATGCAAAAAACTGGAGTTCAGGATCCACCAAAAAGAAAGAGGTCCTGGTAAACCCTAAGTTTTAATTTGGGGTCCCCAAAGTATATACCCTTGAAGTAAAGGTGAACCAAAAGTAGAGCAGCACTTATAAGACCAAAGCCCAGCTTTGGATCAGCTCATTTCCTGGTTATAGTAAGGTGATCTATCCCTATTTTAACTGCTACCAGAAACAAAAGTAATTCTCTGGAGAAATATATCATTCAGAGCCTCAAATTACCTCTACAATTTTTATTCATAATGACTGACATCAACTGAAAAACTAGGCATTGCAGGAGACAACATTACATCAATACAACAAAGACAAGAGAAAAAAACAACAGAAACAGCCATAACAACACATTAGAACCAGTTGAACGGATAGAAAATAGTCAAATGATAGATTTAAGCTCAAATGTATTAGTAATTGCATTAAATGGAAATGAACTAAACCCTTAAAGGTTAAAGATTAAGGATAATAGATTTAAAAAATAACTATATGCTGGGGCACCTTGGTGCTCAGTCAGTTAAGCATGCGACTCTTGGTTTTGGCTCAGGTCAAGATCTCAGGGTCATGAGAGAGAGCCCCCTACCCAATTCTGCTCAGCGTGGAGTTTGCTAGAGATTCTCTCCCTCTCCTCCACCTTTGCTCCTCCCCACCATGTGCACTCGCACACGCTCTCTCTTTGTCTCTCCCCCTCTCAAATAAATAAATTAACTAAATCCTTTTAAAAATATAGAAGCCACTTATAGGAGATACATTTTCTAAGCCACTTAATTGAGGTATTATTGACATGTAAAAAGCTCAACATATTTAATGTATACAACTTGATGAGTTTGGAGATAAGTATACACCCATGAAACCATCACCATCACCAAAGCATAGACATATCCATCACCTATAGGAGACACATTAAATAGCAGGAGATAGAAAGTCTAACAGTAAAAGGATGCAAAAATAAAACCTGGTGTTACTACACTAATATCAAAGTAACTGTAAAACAAGAAATATTAATAGGTAAATCATGTCTCAAATTATAATATTCACTTTATTGGAGTGTAAAACTTGATCAGAATATTGAAAAGTATATATATTTCAATGAATCATTTACAGATAATTTATAAAATCAATTACAGATCCTTCTCTATCTGAGAAGACTGGAGGTCCTCCCAAATCCCATCCTGCTTATAAACTCAGTACAATCTAGAACCTGAACCGAGGTTCACCTGAGCCCCCTAGAAAAAGAGTCCTTACCCTGGATATTCCCTAAAGACAAGGAAAATGTAATGAAGTCTTAAATTTTATTTAGTAGGATTATTCTTGACAGTGGAATAATATTGTAAATCTGAAACTATTTTGTATTTTCTAGGACAGAGAAAATTAGAAAACATTTATTATGTTGGGAAGCAGGGTATTTGCTTAAAGAAAGGGAAAGAGAAAAAATATAAAATAGGAGCTGGTAAAGGTCTATTTGATTTTGAATTTGAGGTGTCAACAAAAAAATAATCCTAACTGTACACTGAAAAGGCACTAGGAGAAATAAATCTCAGTAACGATGAGGCACAATTAGCGCCTAGCTCTTGTACTATTCCCTAAGAAAAAGTTACCAGTACTCCTAGGAGAAATGGCTGATTCCAGGTCTGAGACAGGTAAAATACAAGATGATCCTGGAAGTACTTAAGGACCAATAGGAAATACTTAAAAATTAGTGAGTCCAGAAGCTGGCGGACAGCCACTGGTCATAATTGATAGTCAAAAAAGAACAATAGTAATGAATTAAATAGTAACGAATTAAAACACATGGAAAATGTAAGTCCATGATGAGATTCAAAATAAAGCGGAGGGGGAAAAAGAAAAACTCCTCTCTTAGGAAGAATACCAGCTAAAAAATGAGGAACGAATGATAAAATGTAAAATCACCACTCTGAAAGCCAATATAAGAACTGATTCAGGCAAAATCATCAGTAAACATTCAAGCGAATAGAACGAAAATTTTTTGGAGAATAAAATATTCACATGAACTCAAAGTAACCTCCTATGCAACTCACTTATTAATTACAAAAGAAAAAAAATGAGTCTTTACAAAGGAGAGCTAAGATGGTCACAATTCTGGCAAAGGCAAAATGATAGGAACAAAAAAACAGATGAATTGTTGTTGGAGACTGAGGGAGGGGAGGGGTTGACAGCGAAAGGACAGGAAGGAATTTTGGAGGGGCATGAAACCATTCTTTATCTAGACTGTGGTGGTAGTAACATAATTGTACGTGTTTGTCAAAACTCATAGAGCTGTACACCACAAGGAGTAAACTTGTAAAATATCTTGATAATTATGTAAATTATACCTCAAGAAGCCTGGCTTTAAGAAACAAGCAAAGCAACAACAACAACAAACCAGAGGAAGGTAATGAACCCTCCTAGACTGGGGTAGACTAAAAAAGACAGTACTGCCAAATGCTCTGGTGAACCTTGATTGGATCCTGGCTTTTAGGGGATGAGGAGAAAGAACTACAAAAGACCTTTTAGGGACAGCTGGGGAACTCTGCTGGGGAAAAGCTTGCACTCTGTTGATAATGGTATTGAATTAATGTTTTTTCCTCAGGTGCAGTTATAGGGCTGTGGTTTCATAGAAACTGGCACTGTACTTGGGAGGTACATGCTGATATATTTAGGGGTAACCTCTAATGGCTGCAACCTTCTTTTGGATACTTTGTCAGAAGTGAGAGTGTATAAACAGAAAGGAAGGGATCTTTCCTGTGGATTTGAGAGATTTCAAAATAAAAATTAATTATTTTTGCTAAACCCCAAAAGTACACAGCTGTAACCCCCATCTCCAGACTTCTTGCTGGATGCTGTGGTTTCGCTAACCCATCCCCCTTGTTCCTCTAGTTCTTCCCTTTCAGAAGTTGCACCCGTTGCAGCTCCTTATTTCTTATTCTCTGATCATGCCTTCTGGCTGGCAGGAAAGCATCTGTTTCCAAGGCTGTTGATCTCTGCCATGCCCTTCTCTTTCCTCTCCCTTGAGCCAAAGCCTGACCTGTACAGCTTGGCTATTTTTAAGTATAATCTATATTCGCCAAGTATCTTTCACAGAGTCAAATGGTATCTAGGTCTCTCTGGGACCATCTACCTCCTCTTTAAAAAGCTTCCCATTCTGCCTCAGCCCTTCCTTTTGAACTGAAAGTCCATTCACAATCTTTTCCTCCTTTATCTCACAGCCCTGGCTGCCTGGCCAGCTAAGTCAGAGAGGATTTTTCTTCTAACCTCTCATAAATTCCCCATCCTCAGATTGCCCTCCTCCATCGCTCCCTCTCAGCTAAATGTAGCTGTAAATTCCCGTTTCCCTCTCAACCTTTTCTCATTCTCAGACTCACAGATGCACCAAATGTGACCCTTTCTCATCAGGACATCTCTTCAGACATGTTGTGGGTGAACAGGTGCCTCATGGACAGAGAGATGGAAGAGAGCCACGGGAATATTCTGCAGCCTGACAGGAGTACAGCTATCTTGGGATGGCCAGGGATCAGCAAACCTTCTCTATAAAGGACCTTTCAAAGCACTTAGAAAATATCATCTTGCTTTTCTTTTAAAGAGTGAAAGTGAGGAGCATAACCTTCTCTTTTTAATAAACTCTCCCCTCCTCCACTCAAAAATACATCAATTATAATTGTTATGACGATTTTGTTAATGAAAAGATCTGCTGAGAACAGCCATTAGACTGAGTATAAGCTATTTTCCATGGTTTCCACACACAGCCCAGTAAACTTGGCCAAATTGTCTGGCAGGTTGGGTACCCACACCTCCTGTGCTGTGCTCATCGCTAATATGAAGCTGATGATGCTCAGTTATTCTAAATCACTCCCTAATAAGATCCTAATATGACCCTCTGAGCAACTGGCGGCTCACTGGTTTTCTGCTTTTCTTCTCACGTGTATTTGTATTTCCCTACCTTATTCTTGGCTAGATTTTTCATCAAGATATCTTCAGGTGGGTTTGATCCCACTTGTGAGTAACTTTGGAATACTTGCTCTCAGAGAAGTAGGTATGTAATTTATTTGACAAACCAGTATCATTTCTTTGAGGCAGATCTGCTTTCTCTCCAATGATTCATAACTTTTCATTGTCAACAGAGCAACATGAACACATATCCATCAAATTAACATTTTAATCTGGAAAAATGGATCTGAGAATAAATTGGTAAAATGCTAATAGTGGGTGAAGTGGGGTTCAAACTCACTAATTATCAAAGAAACAAATTTAAAACAATTGCATGCAATTTTTAGCCATTGAAACTACGAAACCTTTTGTGAAGGATAATATTGTGTCAGCAATGGAGGTAGTAATGCGGGGATGCTTGCCCAATACACAGCCAGTAGAGTGAGGACACAGCATCTGGCTGCAGAATCTTAGTTCCTACATCATCCTACACTATATCTCGTAAAATAACGTTTAAATAAATCATAGTATGATTATAAGATGGAGTATTAATTAAAATTCAAACTCTCTCAGAATAATTAATGATATGGGAAATGTTTATGGCATTATATTACGTGAAGAAATCAGGATACAAAACTGGGTATGCAGTATGGTCCAATTTATTTTAAAATATGAATACAGAGATATCGAGGCATGTTTGTGTGTATTGAATTGCATACCAAGTGAAGATTCCCTGGATTTACATATTGAACTAAATTGGCTTAAACAACTAATTCCATGCCCTATGAAAAAGCAAAATCCCTTCTAAGATTTCCTGAAGGGTGATATATTCAGTCACCTCAACTCCAGAATCCTACTCTGTTCTGTCCTACATCAACCCAGAGTTTAAGTTTTTAGCTTAGCTCCTTCTTAAATTTCCACCAATGGGGGAAAAAAAAATCACACAAAGCATTCAAGAGTATAATAGAATTAAGCATTTGGAAGATGGAGAAGTTCATTTACCAATATGCAAACCATTCCAAATTGATCATGAAGTATTACCATTTTTAAAAATTATTTTTAGCCAGCCCACTGTCTATTTGCCTGTTAGATCACCGAGCTGCACACTTCATGGGCCCATCTTTCCTCACCTTCCCTTCTCTCTACCTCTCCTCCTTCAAGAATAATAAAATAAATTTTACCATTTTCCATGCAAGCTGGACAACAGTCCTTTCTGGGTCTGCCTCCTATCCCAGTTCTTTCCCAAATAAGGACAGTTCCTACCCTAAGAATAATCTTGGTCTATCAGCTATTAAAATGGTGGTTCTCAAACCTGGCTACTCCTTAGAATTTCTGAGAAGTGTCATTTTGTGTGTGTGGCTTTTTAAATAAATATTACTCCCTGGGCCTCTCTGGAAAGTCTGACGGTGTGATTTTGGCATAGATTTATTTTTAATATCCGTATGATTCTAATGTGCAGCAGAGTTGAAAACCACCATGCTGGAATAAAGACACTCATATTGTTACACATATACCATACATCTTTGATTCTACGGTGCATGTTTCTTCACAGCTTGATATTTTTAAAATTAGGATGCATTTAATAATTTATATCAAAAAGAACTTATAAGCTGCCAAATAGATTAAATTGTGACATACTTGTCATTTCTTGCAATGCATATGGGAATAGTGCCCAGTCTCTCCAAATATATCATGCAATCTTTAAAGCTGGGAGAATTTGGTGTGACTGATTCATGCATTATGAAGGACTATTATTTGGGCACTGAAAATCCATGAGTAAAAGCTTCTGGCTGAATTTCAAGAGAAACTTGTGATGTGTAATTCAATAAAGAAAAAATTATGAGTTTAACCAAATAGGAAATGCAGATAAAATCCCATTATTTTTTAATGTATTTTGACATTAGACTGTAGATAAAGATGTCACAGGGGTCAACATTTGAAACACATAAAATGGCAAGCGGCACATAATAGGGATAATCTGTACAGTTATGGTTGGTCAAAAGTGATTTTAAATTAACTTTAGACTCAAAATGAGAAGGAAACTTGGTCTCAATTTTGTGAGAAGAAAATGGTATGTAATTGCCAATTTTTAAGTAAAAAAGAAATGTATCATTATTTGTCTTGAAATACAGTAACTAAACCAAATTGCATTTTATAACAGTGTATCTTAGAATTAAAGAACTATAGTACACATAGATATCCACAATCCTAGAAAAACAACTGGCATGAAGCACATCAAAATGTTAGCAGTCATTGTTGAAAAGACTTACAGATAATTTTTACTTTCTTCTTTACGTTTACTTTCAAAATATTTTAATAAATATAGATAAATCTTATAATCAGGAAAAGCAAGCAATGTTATTGAAACAAATACATGAGCACAGGCATATCATTTTCTACCTCTCACTTCCCCTAAAAAGCTCATTGATCAAAGCTACAAATATCCAAAATAAAAGGAATAAGAAAGCCAAAAAAAACCTATATTTCAGAAGACTTAAACTGTGGGCCTTTTAATCACTATAATACCTTTGTTTTTTTTAAGTAAAGCCCACATGTAAAAGATTAAGACTTTCTCCATACCCGTACTCCACACCCCGAACAATCTTTAATTAAACCCAGAGCTAAGTTTACTGGAATGATGTTAAATGTGCCAGAAAAAAAAGGAAGCTAAAAAGCTGTCCACCTCCTCTCTTTCCAGCATTTCTCACCCGAATGGCATGCTGTGAAACACACACTTAAACTGATTGGTATTAATGCATGCATACAGGTTCCAAAATGTCAGCAAGATGCATTTGCTTTCAAGTTATATTAATTCCGCTGATTACAAAGAGCTGGGTAAATAAATCTTAGTTTTTCACAAAATTTGTTTTAAGGTACTTTCTCATATATGGCCAGAATTTTCCTTCTTTACTGCCTTACCTTCATTTATTTATGAATTCAATGGACTGTGCCAGGCACTGTTCTAGGCCCCAGGGAAATGGTAATGAACAAGACAAGACAAGACTGCCCTTGATCAGCTTACATGCCAGTAGGGTTAGGAAACAAGCAAGAAGGAAATAAGTGCATTAAATATAATTTTTTTAAAAAAAGGATAGAGAATGCCTGGGGCAAGTCCAGGACAGGGGAGCCGGAAGCAGGTGGCTACGATGGTCAGGGACTTCTCTAAGGAAATCACGTTCACAAAAGACTAGAATGCTGACAAGGGGGTAGCCCTACAGAGATCTAAAGAACATTCCAGGCTGAGAAAACAGCAAGGGCAAAGACCACATATAGGCTGAGCTTGGTGCATGCATGGAACATGGGGAAGATC
The DNA here is from genome assembly GCF_054177405.1 of Leptonychotes weddellii. Classification (NCBI taxonomy): domain Eukaryota; kingdom Metazoa; phylum Chordata; class Mammalia; order Carnivora; family Phocidae; genus Leptonychotes; species Leptonychotes weddellii. Next base: position 27,264,299 of record NC_138382.1, on the reverse strand, counting down.
AATTTGGCTAGAACAGCATGGGGAACAACAAGTGGTACAAGTTGAAATTAGAGAAAAGTAGGAGCCAGATCGTGCAGGACTGCACAGGCCATCAGATGGAATTAGATTTTATTCTACTTGCCATATGAAACCTTTGGAGTGATCTGATATGATTTATGCTTCTTTTAAAAAATGTGTAACACAGAATGCAGAAAGATACATGATTCCTCCTCTGACCAGTTCCTAGCTTTAGAAATAAATGGGAAACAAGAACATTTTAGACAAAAAGTCAGAAAACCTGGGATCAAGTCTTATCTCTTCCATCTAGAAACTGTATTACCTCAAAATACTTAATCCTCTGGCCTCAGTTTCATTACCTGTAAATGGAAATACTACATCATAGCACTGAGATGAGATAAAATGAGATGAAGGATTTAAAACCACCCATATAGTGGATGGTTAGGATGTCACATCCCCTCTTTCTTTCCCTCCTTCCTGTGAGATACAGAGAAGGGGGATTCTGGAGAATGAGCACTTACATGGCAAGTTATAATTGCTAATGGAGAATATGAAGCAATGTGAGGAGATTCTTTTTTTAGGCTGGGTTCCTCTGAGACAAGGATTTGAGGTTTTCTGGGAGATGATCCTAGCAAACACTGCAAAGAGAATAGAGAAGTGAAAGAGGAGAGAGAAGGAAGCAGATAAAGAGAATATTACCAAGCATGGCACCACTATGGGCAAGTGGGGCCTCACTCACATTGGGAAATTTTGGAAGACAATGCAGAAGATATCTTGGAGTTTTCCCACCTGAGGGGCAAAGGAGCTTAGCATTTATTCATCAAGTCCTGAGTCCCAAGGGCTAACTCCTTCCATACTTACAGTCTGCCCCAGACTTGGACTGACAGGGCTCTCACAGCCAGAGAGAGCCCTAAGCAAAGATGCGCAGGTCCCAGCAGCAGAAGCCATAGGATAGGCATGCTTGGAAATGGTAGGTGCCAAGACAATGTGGCCGGGGCACAGCATCTGCCACACCCTTAGTCTCGGACCCAACACCGTGAGGCCCCGGGGATATGAAGGCCTTCTCTCATTGCCAGAACTGCAACATGATTTTCTCCAGACTGTGACAACCCCTAGGAATAGTGTGTGTGAGTGATGATGCCTCTGGCCACACTGCTAGGGCCCCTGGGAAGACCTTAGCAAAAGGGCAGAGGCTCTGGGTACCACATTCCTCCTCACACCTGCAGGATAACGCACAGTCCTGGCCTCCTCTTGGACCAAGTTTGTGGGGTTTAGACACAAAACAGGTTGAACTTATTAGAAATCTAGTCTCTAGGGAAATTTTCTGTAAACAGCCTTCCTGTTTAAGAAAAAGTTAAAATCAATATGCTTTAAGAATAGGCAGGCTTTGCTAGGTTTGGTCAGTGGGTGGGATTTATTATTTTGCTAGTATCAAAAAGCCAACACTTACTGAGAGATTTTTACCATATTCCAGAGAAGGGAAGCACATAGCTAACATCATATAAATGAGACTTCTGTACAAATGAGAACTATGAACTGACCTGTAATAATAATCAAGCAGGACATGATAGAGACAGCTGTCATCTAAGAGGACTGTACTGCATTTGGAATGACATGATGTAACCCATGGTGGGGCATTTTCAATATCTTTAGATTAATAATACCAGCCTTAATTTATTGAGCATTTATTATAAGCCAAACACAATAATAAACCCTTTATCTAGAGTAGCACTTTTAAACTTCACAACAGCATTGAGAGATAAATATTGCAGTTCTCATGTAAAAGATGAAGAAACTGGGGCGCCTGGGTGGCTCAGTCATTAAGCGTCTGCCTTCGGCTCAGGTCATGATCCCAGGGTCCTGGGATCGAGCCCTGCATCAGGCTCCCTATTCCAAGGGAAGCCTGCTTCTTCCTCTCCCACTCCCCCTGCTTGTGTTCCCTCTCTCGCTGTGTGTCTCTCTCTCTCAAATAAATAAATAAAATCTTTAAAAAAAAAAAAAAGATGAAGAAACTAGGACTTCAACTAGATTGAAGAACTGGCATTTAACCTATACTTTTAAATTTCCAAGTGATATTCAAGGGTATAACTTGCCCTGGGTACCTGTATAGAGCGATCCTGATGAAAATCTGCACAACTAGCTATAAAATTATGTATTGCAGAACTAATAAATCATCCCTTGGCCCTGTCCAATCAGTGGGTCCCTGGGAGAAAGCCTGGAGTAATAATATCCATTGAGTATCTTAGGTCCTCTTTCTTATGGGCCGGTGGAAGCTCATTCACACGTTTGGATAATCCAAGGATGTCATTTACTATTCTTAAAACTTTATATTCCTAAAACTGAATGAAACATAAGACTAAATATCATTTCAAATTAAAACCACTCAGAAGATGCTGTGAGCAAGATGCTGAGCAGGCCTTCATACCCCCGGGGCCTCACGGTGTTGGGTCTGAGACTAAGGGTATGTCTCCTCTGATTTCATGAGGAAAATGAAGATATTGCCTAATGGCAGAAAACCTAAGATATCTTATTTGATCCCTCATTTTCCCAGAATAAAACAAATGAACAAAAAAATAATCTTTTAAGTAATTTCTTTCTTATACCTTTCAAAGAGAATTATCTAAGTTTGATTCTCTATAGATTGGCTCAACATTAACTGTACCTCATTTTCCTTCACTAGAGAAGAAAAGTGTGAAAAATAACCACGAAAAACATCACTGTGCTTTGCAAAAGGGCAGTTTACTAGTAAAGATGAAAAGAGATTTTTTTTAACAGAGCAAGATGCTAAGTAATGAATTCTCTCTTTTAACAAATCTAACTATTCCCTAGGTAAACCTTTGTTTCTAGAGGAAGCTAAGCATGTCAAATCTAGTCAATTCCATCTGTTGACCCCTTCCCTACATCTCTCTTTCCTCTTCTCACTCTTGGTCACCTTCCACACCAGCACCTTGTACCTTCCTTGCACCTTCACCTATTACTAAAGTCAAAGACCCTGCATGCATTGTCTGTCAACAGACACAACTCCACCACACATGCCATCAGTTCAGTGGCTCTGACAGGTGAGGTCCAGACACAGGTGTCCCCATTGCATCAGTTATCTACTGCTGCACGGAAAATTATTCCAAAATTCTGTGGCTGTTGGCAGACAAGTCTCCATCAGGCCCCTTGTGTTTCTTGTGAGCAGACAAGCACTGACAGCTTTTGGCCCAGATTTTTTTTTTCCAGGATATTTGTATAGCAAACAACCTTGGAAGGTGGAGACTGTGTATCCCCCTGGGCCAGAGGCCAGAATTGTCTGCTGTCCAATATAATAAAAATAACATAGCTCTCCAGGGCAAAGTTTGAGCAGATTTTCTTGTAGCCCTCATATAAAAGGTTGGGGTTTTCTAAGCTGAGGGTCCCTCAGCTATGAGGCAAACCCACTGTGTGTGCAGTATCTACCTGCCTATCACTGCCTCACCCCCCGTAGGATTAGGGAGCAAGAGGAACCAGTACAAACATGTGCTCACACTGACTGCTCTGCTATAAATATGCAAGTCTTTTGTCTCTTACTCAGGAGTCCAGTGACTTCTACTAGTATCCATAAAACTGTGGTAGACTCATTTGTTAGCTTACAAAAAGGGTAAGATCTCGGATCTTTCTCGGTTTTTGACAGTGGTTTCAAACAACAAACATTTATTTTCTCATAGTTTCTGAGAGTAGGAATCTGGAATTGGCTTACCTGGATGATTCTGGTTGAGGGTCTCTCATGAGATTACTGTGAAGCTACCAGCAGGGGCTGCTGAAGTCATCTGAAGGCTTGACTGGGGCTGAAAGATACAATGTCAAGAAGGCAGATTCATGGCTGTTGGCTGGAGGCCTCAGTTCCTCACCACACAGGCTTCTCCACAGAGCTTCTGGAGGATCCTCAAAACATGGCAGCTGGCTTCCCCCCAGAGCAAATGATCCAAGAGAGAATGAGTGTGGCCAAAATGGAAACCGTAGCATCTCTTATAATCTAGTATCAGAAATAATATACCATCACTCTGCCATCCTCTGTTGGATACAAAGTTCAACCACAGCATGCTGTGGGAGACAACTGCACAAGGGTGTGAATATCATGAGACAGGAATTATTTGGGCTGTCTTCTGTTGTCAGGTGAGCACCTCACTCACACACACAGAATCTGGCTGGCATTACCAGATGCTTTCTTTTTTTTTTCTATTTATTTAAAATTTTATTTTAATTAGCAAACCTGGGCGGGGGGGGGGGGCACATTAGGACTCAGAGACAAAGGTGGAGACCCAAAAATCAGCTGGTTTTTCCTTGTCAGGCTGGAGCAGAATTTCAACCAGACCATATCCATTCCAAGTCTGGAGACCGTTTACTCTTTAAATCCTAATCCAGGTACTTTGGTTGCAAACTGGCTTCACTTCATCCAAGGACCTAGCTCTAGGGCTTTCATGGCATCCTCAAGTTTGAGCATCCCTCGTTCCTGTCGCTGGCGGTGCCATTCGGCCATGGACTGGAGCATCCACCTGGCCCTGAGTTTATACAAGTAAGAGCCATAAACCACGATCTCCATGAGGTCTGAGGATTCCAGAACTTTTAGCTCAAGCATGACTTTGCTTACTTGCTCGATGTATGGGATTCGAGATCCAGCTGGGCCAAACATAGCTTCCAAGAGCTGCGTCTGGACCTGCAACACCTCGGGATCTTTCAAGTCTTCAGGAGCTTTCACCCACGGTGGAATATCTTTTCGTTCTGGTAGCGTCCCCATCTGGACTGCCTCAAAACTAACCACGCTCCAACCTAAGCTAGGCCTGAGCCCTACCAGATGCTTTCAAGCCAGGGGCATGTAGAACTGATGAAATAATGCCTAGGGAAAAAAAAAAAAGGTAAAACAAAGGCTTGAATTTTAGAACTGGCTTCAGAAAGAGATTATTTCAGCAAGAAGAGAAACCTCTGGAAAGGGTCTAGTGAAAAGTGAGGGAGTTTAGTACCCTTTCCCCATGAAGAGCAGTAAAGCTCAGAGGGATTTGTTTTCATTTTCTTTCTGAGACAGATGACATACTCAATTCAGTCTCTAGGAAAAGAAAGAGTCACCCATTGCTACCCATCTTCATTCTTCTGGAGAAAGCAACAATATTTTTTTCCTTTGTCACCACCCTGCCATATTCCCATTTGGCTAGCCCATGAGACAGTGAAAGTATTTTTCTCATTTTTTTATGAGTGTTTGACAATGCCACCCAACACGTGCATTCCTGCACCACTGCAGAGTGGACACTTTCACTATTTCTGATTCCAGCAGAAGTACATCCAACAGTGAAAAACATGTACAGTGAGGACATCTGAAAAGGAAGAAGGAGCATAGAATGTAAAGGGGCAGTATGTGCATGTGTATGTGGGCATGCAAGCAGGTTCTAAATAGGAGTCAGGAAAAAATTGAGCAATATACAATGCAATTTTAATTCATATTCTCTTGTTCTTCACTGTGGAGGAAAAAAATTTTTTTTTCCTAAAGATTTTATTCATTTGACAGAGAGAGAGAGAGAGCTAGAGAGGGAACACAAGCAGGGGGAGTGGGAAAGGGAGAAGCAGTCTTCCCGCCGAGCAGGGAGCCCGATGTGGGCCTCGATCCCAGGACCCTGGGATCATGACCCGAGCCGAAGGCAGACGCTTAACGACTGAGCCACCCAGGTGCCCCACTGTGGAGGAGAATTTTAACTTATTAATGCCAACTGCAACTTGCAAGCACTACCATATAATATTGAGATGTTTGCCTGGAGAACACATGAAAGTGGTGTGTGTGTATGTATGATATGTAGGAATGATAAGGGAGGGTTCTAGGGACTTTTAGAAATAAAAAAGCAATGGTTTTCATTTGAGCAAAAGAAAATAAACATTTTTTAGCTTCTTCTGTATGCCAGACTCTGAGCTAATTTCATTCACATTTAATCTTCATTCAGAACAGCCCTCTAAAGGGCGCCTGGGTGGCTCAGTTGGTTAAGCGACTGCCTTCGGCTCAGGTCATGATCCTGGAGTCCCGGGATCGAGTCCCGCATCGGGCTCCCTGCTCGGCGGGGAGTCTGCTTCTCCCTCTGACCCTCCTCCCTCTCATGCTCTCTGTCTCTCATTCGCTCTCTCAAATAAATTAATAAAATCTTGAAAAAAAAAAAAAAAAAAAGAACAGCCCTCTAAGGCAGGCAAAATCATCCCATTTCACAGGAGAAAAAAAAAAAAGTGGTTCAGAAAGAATGTGCCTTACTAAGACAGTGACAGATTCAGGAGTACATGCTCTTGTATGTCTCACTAGCTCTTTGACAAAATAGGGATATCTGTTGCTTGAAATGGTGAAGAGGAGAGGTGCCCAAGTCTGAAATCTCTATTGAAAGCACTAGTGTTTCTATAATTTGGGGAGGACAAAACAAGTGAAATAACTAAAAGTGAAGGTGGTTTTCATATCATCCTGAGAAGCAGGATTTCTCCAGTAGGGGAAATAAAATGAGAAGGCGTAATTCTTCAAATACAATGCAAAGTGTACAATGTACAGCACACAGGCAATCTGCCTGTTGGAAAGTTCATGTGCACAGTGGATTGTCTCCTTGAGAGAAGCATGATACAGTCAAAAAAGCATGGACTATGGAGTCAGACAGACCTGAGTTTGCATTTTAGCTCAATATTACTTGTATGACTTTGAAAGTTTATATAAAGTCTCTAAGTCTATATGTAAAGTCTCTAAGTCTATATAAACTCCTTACTTGTACAATTAGAATGATAATACCCACTTCTGGGCTTTGGTAATCCCTACCCATGAGATAACACGGGTAAACTATCTCATACAGTCTGGTGTATGCTGGGTCCTCTGCGAATCACAGCAATGAATTCCATTCATTCATTTTTCAAGTCATATGCATAAAACTTTGGGCTACACTTTCAAGAAGGAGCCTTTAGGATTCTAAAACCACAAGCAAACTAAATTTCCAAAGAACCACATCTTTCAAATTGAATTGGATAAGTCAGAGTATTTAACAAGGTGCTGGTCTTGAAGAGAATAGATTTAATTTGGTTTAGTTCCTTTGGCATTTGCAGGTAAAAACCACCACAAATTAATTAGCATGTCTTCATTTGCTTGAGGATGATTAATAATACTCAGGGAAAACAGGTTTTACATAATTCATCAGTCTGACAGAGCGCAACACCTCTGGAGTTCTGAGAACTTCCAATCCCAGCTGGTCTGTGACACTTTAAAACTAGCTGCAAAACACAAAAGGGTGCTATTCTTGTAGGCCCTACATTAGCTGTTGTTCTGAAGTGAGGGGAGAGAAATCTAATCACAATCTTCAAGGTTACTTTCTTTCCAATTTAGGGTAAAGGGTGTAAACAAATCTTCTGTATACAGAACAGCTTTGACTTGGTCTCCAGGAACTCACTTGGTTCACTAAGTGGGTTGAGCAGAGGCACCATTATAGGTGTCGTCTTTTTCTCCTCCCCACCATTAGTCTGGGGCTGACTCTTTTAATATAAGCAAAGGTGAGTCTTTTTCATACTGTCAAAAATGCCCTCGCCACAAGCACAGAGTTTTCTGTGAGTGGTCCACAGTGCACGAGGTATGAGCTAAGGCATTGCAAGTGTGAGTCATCAACACACAGCCAAGAGGCAAAAAGTAAGTTTGATCAGTGTTTCTGAGTCCAAATTGGAACGCCTGCTGGCAAAAACTTTTCATTTTCTACTGATGGCCTTAGGAGTGAATGAGAAGAGGAATCCCACGAGAGTATTAAGAGCCATAACTGTCTTAAAATATTTGAAGAGGGTCTGGGGAAAGAAGTGTGAATTTTAAAACAAAGTATTCTTTATCTTTCTACTTCTGTAGAGACCCTGAATTTGGCCAGCTGATATAATTAGAGGTCACATGACCATCTGCAGAATTCAAGGGAGAGGCCTGCTTTATGTGAAAGGTTGGGCAAATGAACTGAAAACCTCTAAGATCCATTCCAAAGCTAAGATCCTAGGAATCTGACTAGAGTTTACAATAAAGAAGAACTTTAATTCTTCACTGAGACCTTCCTTCAATTTGACTGTCCACTCTCAATTCTGGTTATTTATCTGGCATTATTAAGTCCACCATCTGTGTCACGTGTGACTCAGGATTCTTCACAGGATGCCAGGTCGGATAGAAGGGTTTCCTAGCCGAGATCAATCAATGCTGCTTCAGACTCTCTCAATCATAATACCAGAAGCCAACTCAAACTACTGTCAGTCTAACAGAGAATTCAGTGGAAGCACATTAAAGTATCTCACAGTTTGCAAGTGTAGAGGGGCTTAGGGAAGGGGCAGAAACTAAAGTCAGGACCATCCGGAATCTCAGCAGTGCCCTTTCTCTGTCGTTAATCTTGACCTTTCCAAGAATCAGCCTCATTTTTATTTGTTTTTATAGAACAGGTTTCCCTAATTCCAAGTCCACGTGGCAAGAAATGCCATGCAACCTAAACTGACATCATGTCAGACTCAGTGACAATAGAGAAGCCCTGGTTGGCCCAGAATGGGTCAGGTGACCGCCTCTGGTCCCATCAGTTCCGGCCATGGAGGTGTGTGGGGTTAGGGACTACAAACACGGCTGCTGAGGGCCCATGCCTGTGGGAGATGAGAAACGACACGAGAAGGAAGGTAGTTCTCAAGAAGGGAGCTGGAAAAAAATCCTAAAAGAAGTCCTCTAAAAATAGATTCCACCAAAACAAGAAAATTTTCATGTTTATGTTTTCTTCAATTGGGTAAGTGGTATAGGTTGCTGTGGCTTCTGGTTGTATCTTACATCTGAAAGAACTAAGTCAATCTTACAGATGCATCAACTTCTCATTTTTTAAAGTGACATCTGAAGGGGCACCTGGGTGGCTCAGTCGTTAAGCGTCTGCCTTCAGCTCAGGTCATGATCCCAGGGTCCTGGGATCGAGCCCCGCATCGGGCTCCCTGCTCCACAGGAAGCCTGCTTCTCCCTCTCCCACTCCCCCTGCTTGTGTTCCCTCTCTCGCTGTGTCTCTCTCTGTCAAATAAATAAATAAAATCTTTAAAAAAAAAAAAATAAAGTGACATCTGAAGCATGTTGCCTTTCTTGACTTAAAACTTCAAGTCACAAATAATCAATATTTGCCCGAGGCAATCTTAGGGCTATTTTAAAAACCAGAATCCTATAGTCCTCTCGTGTCTTATAGCTCCAGGAAAAACAAGTTACCCTCTTAAAAGAACTGTCTATGGTTGTTTCTTCTCCTGTAAGGGGAACTTGGCTTAATGACCCCATGTCACTGGGTAAGGGGGGCTCCTCTAGAGAAAATGGAAGCAGTTATTTTTTATTTCCAAAACCAGCCAGGAAAATGCTCTCTATATAGTCTTCTGCTGTCTCACTTAGAGAAAATGTGGCTCTATCTATGCTAACCATTGATATCACTGTCTTTTTCGTGCTAAAGGCTGAGAGGAAGGGGGTGAGTTTATCTAGTCAGACTACTATTTGAAATTTCAACCTAAGCAAAAAAAAAAAAAAAAATTTAAACAAAACCAAATGCCATTTTTTCTAAAAAAATACAATTTGCTTTCAAATGGGTAAAAGATAAACACTCTACCAAAGAATATATACAGATTGCAAATAAAAATGTAAAAAGATTCTCAACATCATTAGTCATAACAGAAATACAAATTAAATCCATGAATAGATACCACTAAATGCCTATTAGAATCATTAAGTTAAAAAATTGATAATATTAAGTGACATCAAGGATATGAAGCACTGGAAATACAAAATGTGCACCCACTTTGGAAAACCGTGTGGCACTTTCTTATAAAGTAAAACATGAACTTACCTACAACTCAGCTATCCCACTGCTAAGTATTGACCCAAGTGAAATAAAAACTTACAGTTCACTTGAAAACATTACAGAGATGGTTTTTTGCATAACTACCAAAAACTGGAAATAATCCAAATAACCCCCTACTAGGAGATAGATAAACAAACTGTAGTACATCTAAATAGAATAGAATACCTAGCAATAAAAAAGAAACAAATTATTGATACATACAACAAAATGGATGGATCTTATATGCAATATTAAGTGAAAGAATGTTCCGATGTTAAGTAAAAGCAGCCAGACTAATTAGGCTACAAATT
>NC_138382.1:27231044-27253667 GCF_054177405.1 Leptonychotes weddellii | reverse complement strand
AGCCTGGTGGTGGGTATTGAGGAGGGCACGTTCTGCATGGAGCACTGGGTGTTATGCACAAACAATGAATCATGGAACACTTCATCTAAAACTAATGATGTAATGTATGGTGATTAACATAAGAATAAAAAAAAAAGACTATAGACACACCTTTAAGTACTTCTAAATTCTTAACACCAGGTTTTAGTAACACCCTTGACTTTATTGTTAACCTAAGACAATGTTTTACTGCCCTGAGTTTGTTCCTTTCCCTAAGACCATTTCTTACTTTGAGGTCCTTCTGCAGGCTTTTGGTTGCGTCCTCTATATTTCTTCTAAATTCTGCTGAAAAACTTAACAATTCCCTCTCTACCTTATCATACACTGCTAAAAGAAGCCACTTGGCAAATTCAGTATTCTTCCTGGATCTCCTTAACCAAATCTACCAGTTCATTAGGTATATTTTGTGTTTTCAAATTACTGCAGACAACAATGTTGCCAAACTTCTCACCACTACATACCATGTGTTGCCTTTTCTCTATCCCCCAATATCAACTTCCTGACTGTCCAGATTTTCTCCCTGAGACCATTTGAGCCTCTGCCAGTCCTAAAATCAATGTCGCACGAATGATGTGGAATAAGGGCTCGATATTACAGATTAGACCTTATGCAACTGTGGGAGAAACTAGTGAAGTACAAGTCCAGAAGGGGATAGGAGAATCAGACAAAATCGCTCACAGGGACTGGAAGAAGAAGCTGGTGGAGAAGCCTGTGGAGGGCTGTTGGCTGTGTATCTGGGGGGCTGGAGTTGCTGTAGGTCAGCAGGGCCAGCAGGCAGAAAAGCTGGACATGAAATGGGGAGAGACGGGAAAACTTGCAACCCATAAGGACAAACCTGAACCCATAAGACAAACTAAACCCACGTGTGTCTTTCATCACCTCTTCCTCAAAGACATGGTTCCCTCACCACAAAGATGCGCATACATCTGGTTCAGGAGACTAAAAGACAAGATTCCGCAGGTGCCAGAAGATCTGCAGGCTCAGCTGCTGCCCCACGTCAGCAAGGCAAGCCGCAGATCAGGACCACATGCACGACCCCCAGAGCACACCTGCTGCTGTTCAATTCTGCCTTCCAAACCTTATGTAAATTTCTCTCATCCTCAGCCACAACCCGCAACCGGCAACCCGTAACCATGCCAGGAAGGAAACCTGAGAACCACAGATCCAGCTCAGCTAAGTCAACAAAGTATAAAAGCACCACAGAGGCTTGAGCTCATGGGTCCTGTCTTAAAGAAAGCACTTAATAAATGTTAAATATTCATTCGTATTCTTACCACCTAGCCCAAAGCTCAGCACATAGCAGGTTGGTTTAAAAAACTTGGTTTAAATACCAAATTGATAGCTACTCCTTGTTCTCTAAAACATTTCCCTCAATACAAATTATGTCTTTCTTTCAGTAAACAGATAAAAGTCTTCTGCATCAACCTAATATTTGATTAACCTCCCTCTTCATGGGACAGTTTATTGCTTAAAACTAAAGCCATCTGCATAGTACTTACTCCCCAAAACACCAGCATTAAAATTCATTCAAACTTAGCAGTAAAAAGAAAGATGATCTCATGGTGTTACCATTTTCAATGGGGCCTGAATGAGAGGGCAGGATCCATGCTTGAACACTTTCTCTTCATTAGCACTTCTGTTCCTGCACTCATCTCTGAGCCCCACCTCTCTGACCCTACTCAGACAAGGGGAACTGAGTGATGAGGTGATAATGAGGAGAAAACGTCCTACCCTGTTCTGGGCCTGGCTAGTTCAAAGCAGGACCACATTGATGAGACTATACCTGGCTGTTCTAAGAGCTTTCTTCATTTGGGAAGCAGCATGATGAAAATTCATCATCATAATGAAGAAGAGGAGGCTGCAGTAGCAGTGAACATAGGTAAGAGTATAGATAACAATGTCCTAGCTTGGGCTCACCAGACAAACTCAGATTCTTGCTACAATAGGTTCTTTAGAGAATCCTAGCATTCTCTCTGCAGCTCAACAACAATGACTACATGACTGTATTAAAAAGGAAGGAAGGAAGGAAGGAAGAGGAAGGGAAGGAGGAAGGAAGGGGAGGAAGGGAAGGGGGGAGAGAGGGAAGGAAGGAAGGAAAGGAGGGAGGGAGGGAGGAAAGGAAGGGATGGGACGGAGGGAAGGAAAGGAGGGAGGGAGGGAAGGAAGGGAAGGAGGGAAGGAAGGAAGAAGAAAGGAGGAAGGAAAGAAAGAAAGAAAGAAAATAGAAGGTAAAGGCTTTCCCCAGGACACAGCAGGTGAAAGATCTTTTCATACCCTAACCCATAAAGAGGCCCCAGGCTCATGTGATTTATTTAAACTCCATTCCAAACTGTGATGTTTTTAATGAGAAAGTTCACAATTGTTCTTTGGACAGCACTGATTCTCCAAGGCATGTAGAATGTCTATAATATGTAAGTGCTTCCCTAGATTCCCAGACCTAGGCTTGAGAGAAAAGCAACACACAAAAAAACACTTGTTCTTTCCAAGGTGGCTCCCCCTAACAATATAGGGGTTCTGATAGTGAAGAGGAGGGGAGAAGGAAATTTCGGTATGGAAATAGCAGTCTGCTGTAGCCCTGAGAAACACTTTCAGAAAGACTCCCTCATGTTTTTCAGGTAGAAGAGGGCCCCCTCCACCTGTAGTGCCTCTAGGCCAGTTTCTGATTCCATTCTCTACGCTCCCCCTCATATTTACTGCCCCTTCTTACTACTCTCCTTCTTTCTCTCTTCCCACTGACTTCTAGCCCCATCTGCCCCTCTGCCTCCAAGATGTTCCTATCTTATTTGGCCTTTCTGCAATCAAATGAGGCAAAAACATTATCATGACTTAATTTTTAGACAAAGAAACTAAGGCCCAGAAAAGATAGATGACTTGCCCAAGGTCATTCCTCTAACTTGCAGCAGAAGCAAGACTAGAGAAAAACCTGGCTGTTTTAAGAGCTTTCATTTGGGAAGCAGACTCTTAGGATCTCTTTCTTCCAACTCTTCTGAAAGGACCCTTACCCACTAATGAGTCTATATGTGAGGGTACATGTTAAAGGAAGGACAAACCTTTTCTCTGACCCACAATTTAGCATCGAACATGCCTTGAACATGATATTCTTCCAATATCATAAGTGCATGTGTCTCTACGTTATAAGTTACACTGCTGAAGAGTTGTGATCCCATGGATGGTCCACAAGAACACCCCAATCTTGAAGCTCTAGCAAAGTTCCCATATATCTCTAAAGGAACTATTTTTTTTTCTGTTTTGACAGATAGTGTATTATGAGCAGTTCACGAATTAATTTTTGCATTGACTGTGTTGGCATCTACCATATCCAAGATTCAGTGTCAGTGATACAAGAAGAAACAAAATGAATGGTAAGACATGGTCTGGTCCTTGAGTCTACAATGTATTTGGGAAGATGTCTGAATAGAAAAATTAATTCTTAGACAAGGCATGACAGACAGATGCTCTCAATGCAGAGAAGATTTCAGTTGATGAAGCAATATTTCTGCAGGGAGTCATTAGTAAAATGTTCATTGAAGAAATGTAATTTGAATAGGGTCCTGAATGATGGGTAAGATTCTGGTAGATAGAGATGTGAGACAGATCCCTGTAAGCAGAGAGAATAGCGTTAAGTAGTGGCCAGAGTTAAAAAAAAAAAAATCAAAGAGAAAAGCAAACACTGCAATTTGGTAGTAGTGTTAGAGTATCGGGAATACAGTGGGAAAGTAGAACCAGGAAGTGAAAAGCCTTCAATACCAGAGTCTGAGGTCTGGAATTTTTCCCACAGACAACAGTAAGTCATTAAGGGTTCCTGGATAGGGTGATGGAGCTATCAGAGCAGTGTAAAAGCCACTGTCAGAATCCAGGGCATGACACTTTCTGCCTCGCATGCTCAGAAACTCGGAACTCATCAGTGGATCAGAGTGAGCTAGAATCAGGAAAACCAGAACGCCATTTATTAACTCACAGTAAGAAAAAGAAGTGTTTACCCAAGTAGGTCAAGATTTTCTGGTGCAAACAACAGAACCAACTCCAGCTAGTGGAAACAAAAAGGAAAATGGTTACAGATACTGTGAAATTTACAAAATTTCCAGGAACCCAGAGCCAGTGAATCAAGCTCAGAGACTCTAGAGCCAAGATAAGAACCCACATGGCACTGCTGAACCACTCAGAGGTGAGTTCCACTGGGGGTGTGGATGCACAGCACAGCTCGCCCAGTAGACACAGAGCAACCACAGGGCAAGCCAACCACAGGATTTTACTGCAAGTAGGTTTGCTGCTTCAGCTGCTGCTAAAAAGCCCCACCACTTCCTGCCTGTCTATCTAGAAAAGTAGATTCTGAATGTGATCTTCCTTTTATGTGGTCCTTTCCCTGGTGGAACCTGATTAAATGTGGCTTGGAACACAAGTATGGCTTGGAATGCAAGTTTTCCTACCTCTACTGTTGGAAGGTGCAAATCTCAATGAGAAAAACCACCAAAATGTAAGAGAGGGAGTTCAAAAGATGTAGGATGGCAATGATTATGACAAATACCTGCTGCACAGCGTGATTGGGAAATAGGTTTATCTTGTGCCATCAGAAAGTCCTCGTTCAACATGAGGTTAGAGAAAAGGAAGTCCTATGTATGGCTTGAATTTTTCCATTGCTCTAATAACTTGTTAAATTCAATGCCACAATTCATTCATTCAATAATGCACATTCACTCGTTTGGTTTGCCCCACACCACATGTACTCCACTGAGCTCTAAGGAGGAACACTACTACCCTCCCTTTGTCAGCCTTCTTTAGGGACATTACCTTTTCTTCCTTTTTTCTTCCCTTCCTAGTCTGCCTCCCAGGCCATGTCTGTTCTTTTATTTTCCTTCTGCAACCCACAGAGCTAGTATAATCTTTCTGAACTTGGCCTGAAGAGAAGAAAGAGCATTTTTCCTATTAGCATATACATCTCCCGGGCAAAGAACTTGAAATCACCTTCCACATGCCAGAGTGAGTCCAACTTTGACCACTTCTCTCCCAAAGCACCAGTAATAACCCCAACTCCCTGCAAAAGCTATAACTTTAATAAAATATAGGTCACACATCAGACACCAGTATTGCCAGAACATGCAAACACACACGTACTCTCTGTCACTGATAACTCATAAAAGAAAATGAAATTTCCAACAGTATCCCTCCCATGGGTTTCCCAAGGAATTCCCTGGGGAGAGGGGAAGGAGCAGGTTCTTAAGCACCCTCAACACTCCTGACACAATGTGCAATGTCATGGGTATAATCCTGATCCCTGGAGAATAACTGGGACATGCAGTCTTTGTGTCATTACTGAAACACAGTTGAAGGACAGGTGATGAGAGTGGTGAAGAAGATACATATTTGGGTGGCTTCTCGTCAGGTGGCAGCCATGGCGGGTCAAGAGGATCCGGTGCAGTGGGAGATTCACCAGGACTGGGCGAACTGGGAATACATAGGAGTCATCACCAGCAGCATCAAGAAAATCGCAGACTTTCTCAACTCGTTTGATATGTCTTGTTGTTCGAGACTTGCAACACTAAACGAGAAATTGACAGCCCTCGAACAGAGAATAGAGTACATTGAAGCCCAGGTGACAAAAGGCAAGACCCTCACCTGGAACTACACCATGCTGCTGCTGGGAAGCTGCTTTACGGAATACAGGCCAACGTGGGAAAGGCCCCAGCAGCCTCAGCTCCTTCCTCTCTCCCTAAAGAGCAACAGGCCTTATCCTTGTTTTTCTTTTTTCAAAAGCGTGGCCTTTGGGCTCTGCCGTGTACATCGGTGTGTGATGTGGCATGTGGGAAGACGTCCAGGGGAGCTCTTGGAACCAACGTTAGGCATTTTATCTTTTTAAGTAACATTTTGTAGAACTGTTCGTCAGTGTATTTGAGGTGCTCCGAGCCAAACACCTGGGACTCTTTGTCACGGTCCTCCCCACCTCTCTTTCTCTCTCTCTCTCTGACTTTCCTTACAGCTCTCATTGCCTCTGCATTGATTCTATAAACAGTCTTTGTCTCCTTTCCACCTTTGGTGGGGGATGCAAGGCATTCCTGGCTGAGACAGTTACGCCCTGGCAAGGTGGCCACCAGAAATGTTGTTCCTAACCCACCAGTTTCTTGTCCTTTTGGGGAGGTCAAGGCCAGGCCCCCACCTGGCTTGAAGGTACATTTTCAGAATTTTCTTTTTTGTCACTTGGGGTGTCTTTGCCTCTCATATTTCCCTAATAAACTCCTCAACTTTAAAAAAAAAAAAAGATACATATTTGAAGGCCTGCTTTTGTCTTTACTGACTATATGACATAAGACCTCTTCCCGCTCAGTCTCAGTCTCCTCCTCTGTAAAATGGGCACTATATTCCTAGCTCACAGAGTTATTGTGAGACATAAATAAAGAGATCTAAGCAGAGCACCTTGTATAGTAGCAAGCAAATGGTACCCAGCACTATCCTTGCTGTTGCTGGTGTTTTATCACTATCACCTTTATTATTGAACCAAAGGGTCCTATTAGCTCAGAGCTGAAAACAGAGAGTCCCTCATGCCCATCCTGTGGGTTCATCTCTAATAGATAGAAAAGCCACTTCCTTGTCATTTGGGTAACAGAAGCATTCAAATTCTATTGAACATAAGGACTAGCCTGCAAGTGGACAGGTGACAACTCACAGAGGGAAAAGACAAGCACTCTCAGGAGCCCTGTGTGCAAGCTTGACCCCTTCTCACCCCTCCTCACCCCAACTCATTGCCTCCCCCCTCTCTCCTTACCCAGAGACTTGCTTTCTCATTACACGCGGTCTGGGGGTGGAGGGGACTCTCCCTCATTCTGCAGGAAACAGGGACTGTACTTATGCATTACCCGTGTAGAAAGTGAAATGGCATGGCTGGGAGAATCCCATCATCACTCCACCCCCTAATGAGAGAGATTGTTTGCAGGCAGATGAAATTAAATTGTAAGCTCTATTGACTTCAACAACAGGTGCCATTTGGGCAAACCCAAAGGGGGCCACTGAACTGTCAAAAAGATTTAACTCTTCCTGACACCACAGCATTGGGTAATAGCCTCCCACCAGTTCTGCTGCCAGAAACCACCAGTGGAGATCCATTCCACTGTGCTCTTGCCTTGAAATCCTTTTAAAAATGTTAATCTTCAGGGAGAGGAAACAGACAACTCAATCATGCTAAGGTGCCTGTGAAGAACCTGGGTCCCGATCCTGGCTAAGTTCCTTGGCCAAGTCTCTTCATCTGGAAAATGGAGGAATGCTGAGAATTATAGCCATATCCTAGGCTTTGGGAAAGATTAGATGAGAAGTTATAGGGAAGATGCTTAGCACAGGACCTGGTACAATGTGAGTGTTGCACAATTCATTCATCACATAAGGAATTTCTTGAGCTTCCTCTCTGGCAAACACTCATGTGCTTAGAAAAATGCAGACCCATGAAACTCACCCTGACGATCCCATAGCAACAGGTCTGGGCTGGGCCGGGGATCGCACACCTTTAACAACCCTCCGGCTAGTTTGTAGAGGTGGTCACACATCAGACACCAGCATTGGTGACCTGACCATCATCCTCAGAATCCACCCCACCTCCACCACAAGGCCAGTCCTAGGGTTTGGCTGATAGGGGTTCAATCCCCCCACCCCCACCGGAAGGGCCTGAGGAGGACTGCTGAGTGGCTAAAGGAGTGAACTCTAAAGAAGTTCAGGGAAAGAAGTGATAAACCTTCTTGGAGCCAAACTGAGCCATTTGCACTTTGCCTCCTCCAGCCTGAGGCCTTCCTCTGGAGGACATGGGTGAGGAGAGATTGAGGGTTAACTTGGGTAAGGAACTGAGAGAACAAATAGCAGTCTATACAAAAGAAAGCCCTTTCAGAAACCATTGTGCGAATCCCAGACACCAGCCACAGGCCCTGAAATTCCAGTTCAAAGCAATTCAGTTCCTGTTCCATTCAGCAGGCGATGAATTGCAGGCATTTGCACTTCTGTGGTACCTTTCACGCCAGAGCTTCAAAGCCCTTTTCAAACACAAATCTGTTCAGCCTCATAACCTCTCTGAGAGATTTGGCAAAGGGATAGCAGGGATCACTTCCCTCCCTACCTCAAGGGCAGCCTTTTGGGTGGTGGTAGACAGGAGGTAGGAGGCAAAGGCAGTTTAACAGTCACTTAACCAGGCATCTTGACAGCTCGAAGGAGAAGGAGCCATGTGGGATCAGACGTTTCTGGGACACAGTCTGAGGCATGGAATTACAGAATTACCTGGATATCCACCTCTTTCTCTTTGGCTTTAGCATCTTCTCTGTTTAGCCTAAACAGTGTCTGGTGATTTGGCAGACACTGAGCGTGCCTACCCAATGTCATCCTCACTTCCTCCTTGTAACTGAACCTCAACTTTTTCTGGGGTGAGACAGCCCCAGGTGGTAGCCCGCGTGATTCATTTAAGCCAAATTAGCAATCCTCTTCCCATTTTTCTCAACCTTCCTTGCAGTTATGAGAGACCATATCACTTAGATTTGGCCAATGAAATGTTAATGGGAAATCTGCTGGGGTTGCATTTGTCAGAATTTGCTATGATACTGCAGTAACAAATTACCCCATCTCAGTGACTTAACACAACAAAAGTTTATTTTTCTTTCACATTATAATTGCAATGCGGTCGGTGGGGACACTGCTCCACACTCACCAGGGAGCCCAGGCTGAGGAAGTCTTCGGCATGTTAGAATGGAATAGTCTAAATCTGGGGTCTCTAGAGTCCCCTTGAAAGAGACAGAAAAGGTTGGATTTAAGGATACTGGGTCTCAACTGCCTATGCTGGGAAATGACACACATCACTTTCTCTCATAGTCCATTGGCCACACAGAAGCATGTCATGGTCATGTGATGCTAATCTAAGGCTTGAAAGTGCAGGATTACACATAGAATGGTAGGTGACACTGTGCTACAAAGGTGACCTCATGACAAAGATTATGTCTCCTGCTACCTCACATATCCTTGTATTCTATTCCCGGAGGAAGCCCACCTTACAGATGGTGACCTGGAATGTCTCTCATTTGAAGCTAAACATGCCTAACCCGGCTGGATTCCTGTCAGCCCAGCACCTGTGCATCCAGGGTACCCTACAGCTGTGCTGGTAATATTGGGAATCATAACAAAAATGGCACCATGGGGAATGGGCTAGTCATTTCTTTACTCAACAAGAAAGGGACATCATTTCCATGCCTTGCTAGGCACGAGGCTCAGAGTAAATAAAATGGGGTCTATTCTTCCTTGAAGCTCTCATGAGATTATGAAGAAATCAGGAAGGACTTTCAAAAATCAGCCTGCTGATGTTACACATTCTAAGCAAACACTGAAAATTAATTCCATTCACAGCACAACCTCAGACCAAAGACCTGCTCAATAAGAATTTGCGGGGGGGGGGGGGGGTCGAGAGAGTTGGAATTAATGGCAACTTTAGAGGCTATTTCAAGGAATTTAAGTCTTTGACGAAAAGGGACAATCAAAGACAAAAAACACTAGCATTCTGGTCATCGTCAAATACCCAGTTATTTGGAATCATAAAACATGGAGAAAACCTGCTTTTTTTCTTTTAAAGATTTTATTTATTTATTTGACAGAGAGAGACACAGAGAGAGAGGAAACACAAGCAGGGGGAGTGGAGAGGGAGAAGCAGGCTTCCTGCTAAGCAGAGAGCCTGATGTGGGGCTTGATCCCAGGATCCTGGGATCATGACCTGAGCTGAAGTCAGACACTTAACGACTGAGCCACCCAGGCGCCCCAGAAAACCTGCCTTAAATAAACTTACCCAGTTCACCTCCCTCATGGAAGCACTTTAAAAGGCCCCGTGGTGCCCCCGCCAGCCATACCCTCTTTCAGCTC
The DNA here is from genome assembly GCF_054177405.1 of Leptonychotes weddellii. Classification (NCBI taxonomy): domain Eukaryota; kingdom Metazoa; phylum Chordata; class Mammalia; order Carnivora; family Phocidae; genus Leptonychotes; species Leptonychotes weddellii. The sequence continues at coordinate 27,243,761 of NC_138382.1, read as the reverse complement.
TTGCAGATGCCCCCCTAGTGGGCCCCGCCAATCATCTCAGTCACCAATGTGTCTTCCTTAATCTGAGCTGTAACTTGGTATGTCAGGAGTGTGAAGAACAATTAACCACTTGAGTATTGCATAACTTCAGAAGTCTCTTGAGATGAAATGTATGCAAATGATAGTGTCTATTATTGGTCTGATAACCATTCTTTAATTCCAGCTTAAAAGAGATTTCCAGACATCGTGATGCATTTGATCCAATGAAACATTCAAATAAATTTATATCACTTGAGTGGTAATTTATCTTCTCTGCCTGGAGCAGAAAGAGGTTTCAGTTCAGTAATAATGAATTTATGTCACTTCTCCCAAGTTGGTTTCTTTCAGTTGGAGCATAGCCATTCAAATCTGTGCAGTCTTTTTAGCATGGAGTTGCTCTGGGCATGAAGCTGTTCAAAAGATCCCGAGATGAAGGTTGCCACCTACCCCAATAACTTTTGTGTCCAGGTTAGAAGTCACAGTTCACAAGAAAGGAAGCCATTCCTTGATCAGTGATATGCTGCGAGAGAGAGGAATGAGAGAGAGGAGAAAGGAGATGGGAAACAAATAGGTGAGCTAGTGGGACAGGTGATGGGGGCGCTAAAGAGCAAGAACAGTAAGTTGACAGGCCACATTGTGCTTTCGGAAGATGGAGCCCTCCCTGTTAAAGCCACCATCTGAGCGTTTTCCATTCCTCATCACATTCCCCTGGATATATCTGCTTTTCCCAGATTTGCTTTCGACCACACTGCCTCCCAGAATCTGAGCCTCAGTCAAAACCAGTCCAGGAAAGGCTGGAGTCACATGGCACCTGGTGAGATAATGCCTGTTTTATTTGAATAAGGAGGAAACTGTGTTAATAAATGCCCGTGACATTTAATGATGTGGCTTTCATTTCGAACACATCATTGCTCGATATTGAATCCATCCATTTTGATAATAAACACCAGGGCCACGGAACTCTCGCTTTTCACCCGCAAATAAATAAATAATAGGGACTTGCTCTGTGTGCTGGGAATGAGGGAGGATTACAACTCCCCTGCATGCGTTTGCATCTTATGAACTCTATTCAGCCGCATGGCCTCCCATTCGTCTCTCTGGAAATCCAATTTCCCTCTTGCAGTTTCGTCTGCCAGTTTTCTAATTTTCACATCAAACTGCCTATTACTCATTGTCAGCCTGGTTGTTCTGGAAGAATCGTTAGAGTCCTAAACCCTTTACCAGTATTTTCAGTCCTGCCGCAGACGGTTGCCAGGCATCACGTTTTCCAAAAGAGCACTAACCACCCGCAAAAAGCTCAAAATTTCAAACCTGTATTTTCTTGGCCCAGGCCAGGGACAGTGAGAATAATACTCTCTGAAAAATAAATCCAAATTCTTTAATACAGCAAAACGGCCCCTCACAGTGTACCCAGCATGGTGTGATTCATTTTTCCATCCAGCACTTAGCACACAATAGACCCTTAATAAATCATTGATTAAAAAAATGAATAACGACTAAATAAATGGTATGTTTTATACACACACACTTCTACAAGATTACATCGATATACGTTACATATATACCAAATCAAACTTTGCTGCATCTGGTACAAGTTAATTTTTCTTTAATCTATTTATGCTAACAAAAATCTTTATTTTATTTTATTTTTTTTTTAAAGATTTTATTTATTTATTTGAGACAGAGAGAATGAGAGACAGAGAGCAGGAGAGGGGGGAGGGTCAGAGGGAGAAGCAGACTCCCTGCCGAGCAGGGAGCCCGATGCGGGACTCGATCCCGGGACTCCAGGATCACGACCTGAGCCGAAGGCAGTCGCTTAACCAACTGAACCACTCAGGCGCCCCAAAAATCTTTATTTTAAAAGGATCACTAATTATACTTTAAATGGTAGCTTTAATTTATGTAATTAATTTTGATTTGTCATGATCTAATTCTTAACAATTTACCCGCTCAGATCCTCCCCAGATCTGTAGTTTCCAAAGCTGTGCATTTAGTTCTAAGGTTCTGTTCATCCCATTTCCTAATTCTCAGGCTGATGGAAGGGTCTAACACTTTCCATGGGGTCCATCATGGAAAGGAAGAGCTCAGCCTCACTGCAGCCAGAAATGAAGAGGTTCGGCTGGAAATCCATCTCCCTGGGGGTCATTTGGGCACTCTCACGGTCTCCAGATGTGTAGCACTGCTGCCATATTCACAGGACGGGCACCTGTAGGAAACTGCCTTTCTAGAAACCCCATTCCATGGACATTTCTCCTGTTCCTAGAAAATTCCTCCAGGCTCTTGTAGGTGGTTGCCAGGGATAAGCACTAAAGGACCAGAGAAAATGTTGTCTTTTCCTTACAGTTTTCCAGGAGATGAACTGGAGGAAGAAAGCAAAATTCTCCCTTAACAGAATCAAACCTCCAAAGCCTGAGGTTCAGAACAGGTATATGCAATTCCTGACCCTGAATGCTATGCTGGAGGAGGGGGAAAAAAAGCTACAAAGGAAATCCTGATATCCTGATATGAACCGAAGTTGAAAATTGGTTATGAAAAGAGAAAATCCTAATTCTTAGGAAGCCTGTACATGTGCATGAACTATTCTAGTGCACAGAGCTTTGAGGTGTATTGATTAAATAGATTATATTTAGTTGATTAAAAATATTATATATAATAAATATGATGTATAAAATATAAATATATTGTATAGAGAGAGTGAGTATAAGTAATAAAGCAAATGGTGTAAAATGTTAGTCAGTGAATCTGGTAAAGGGTGTACGATATTCTTTGTATTATTCCTGAAACTTTTCTGTAGGTTTGAAATTATTTCTAAGTTAAAAGTTTCAAGTAAATATTTTAATCCACGAGCATAGATGAAATCAGGCTGGACCCTTTAAATGTGACCAGGCGAGGGCCACGGGCTGAGGATGGCACAGGGGAAATAAATGTTCTGCCAGAGCAGGACACTGCAAACTTTGTAGGGGGCCAGATAGTAGATATTTTAGCCTTTATGGGCAGAACAGGCTCTGTCACAGCTTCCTAACCCTGCCATCATAGGAGCCAAGCATCCACAGACGATATGTAAATGAACTGATGTAACTGTGTTCCCATAACATTTTATATATAAAAACAGGCAGCAGGTTGGATTTGGCCCAGGGGCCATAGTTTGCTGACCCCCAAACCAAATAATTGGGTATATGGGATCTGGCTTACTCCCATTCCACTGGGGTCCCCTGGAGGGAAGTGTCCCTGCCTAGCTCCCGGTGGCAAACTTCATCTCTAACCCCTGCCACTCTGGAGCACCCTACCACATCTGTTCCCAGTGAATGACATCAGTAATCTGCACTCCCTTCTGGAGAAATCGCAGAGGGAAGTCCTCTTGTTCACAGGCTTCCGCAGGTCAGCCTAGAAAATGCAGATGACAATCTCTATATTCACGTGGGAGACAGAGAGGGCTGTCATTACAAATGCCAGTCCAGAAAGGAAGTGGGCAAAGTTGCTCCTCCATACACACACAGGAGAAGCCTGCTCCTCAGAAATCACAATCCAAAACTGTACCATGAATGTTTGATTTAAAGAAAAAAAGTATGTTTCTCCTTGGGTCAATTGTCCTATCTGGAAATGACCACATAAGAAAGGTCCCACATCAAGAAATGGAGAGTAAGAGAAACAGTGGAGACAACTAAGGTTGGGAAGAAGGTTAGGGAGAGAAGAATTCCGACTGAAGTTAAAATTCCTTTTGCTCCTGCAAAGTAGTCACTGGATTATTACCCTTGCACCCTCGCATCCCCCTGCTGGTACCCTCGGTGCTCACAGTCATCTGGCTTCTGCCCTGTCTCATTACACTTCCTGTGCTGTGTTCTGGGTTCCCGTGGAGAAGACAATGCACCTGCCCCACGACAAGCTGTCAGAAGTCCCCAGAGAGGGACATAGAGTTGGAGCTCAGCCAAATCCCGTGGCTAACACAGAGCCACCACCCGTCCCCAGTCCAGCTCTCTATCCTGTCCCAGAGTGCATCCTTAAGCTAATGGTGCCTGCCCAGGACCCCAGGACCTCTGGCTTCTTGAGAGGCAATTTTATTTGGAAGATAATGAATCCCCAGGCAACGCAAAGAAGAAAGCAAGCAAGCAAATAAACAAACAAAACGGTTGGAACATCTAGTGTGGCTGACTTCGGTGGGGGCGTTGCTGGGGCAGGTGAGAGCATCAAGGTGGAGGTTAGACACTTGGCAGTTTCCTCTGATCACATCCACTCATTCACTCTTAACCTTTGTCTTTCGGATTCCACCCAGTGGAATTGAAAGAGCACCTACTGTGGGCTTGGCAGACACAGAGGTGAATAGGACAGGTGCAGCCCTTCCCTGGGGAGCCTACCTCCAATGTGGGATCCAAACAGTAAACAAGCAATGCATTAGACAGCGCTGTGGTTCCCAAACTGGGTGAGCACCAGAATCATCTGGGGGGCTTGTTACAGCACAGATTTCGGGGCCCAACCCCAGAGTGTCTGATTCAGGAGGTGTGGGTGGGGCCTGAGAGTCTGCCTTTCTAACAAATGCCCAGGTTCTGCTAATGCTGCCTGAGGACCAGACTTTGAGAACCATTGCATTATAGCGTAATTAGTGTCAGCAGGTGAAAGTTGGGTGTGATGGGAGCATGTATGGAGGCGTCCTGCCCAGGCTCAGTCAAGGAAAGCTTCGGTGGGCATAAGCCAGTTGATATGTGTTCCAGGCAGAGAGAAAAGCACATGCTAAGGAATAACTGGAGCATTGAGGGGAGGCTAACATCAGTTCCCTGTGGCTGTAATTCAGAGGTCATCACAGGCCATGGGCAAAACAATGTTGAGGAAACAGTATCTTCTTTGGATTTACCCAAATAGCTAGTGGAAGCACAATGTAAAACTAAGAAAAGTAAATGTTCATTTCTGTGTAAGGACAGAGGTTTCTTTGCAACTAAATAAATACATAAATACATAAATACATAAAAAGAAAAGAAAAACTCTCAGACTTTGGGCATTTCACCTGGTTCCTTCCTGAGATTCAAAATGTGGCACCAAATTGCTCTCCCTCTTAAAATGAGACAGACTAATGTCTCACTTCTAACAAATAGAAAGTAACGTTATGCCATTTTTGAGGTTAGATCATAAAAGGATAGCTTCCTCCTAGGTTTCTCTTTCTCTTGAATCACTCACTCTGAAGGAAGCCAACTGCCATGTTGTGCAGACACCACACAGCCTGTAGAGAGGCCCCATCCAGGAGAAATTGAGGCCTCCCACATGCAACCATCTCCAACTTGCTAACCATGTGAGTGGCCACCTTGGAAGTGATCCTCTAGCTCCAGTCGAACCTTCAGATGAGAGCTGCTCTGGCTGACAGCTTGACTGCAACCTCATGAGAGATTCAAGTCAGCACCACCAAGATACCCCCAAAACCCTGACCCATGCAACTGCAAGGATAGCTAATGTTTATTGCCTGTTTTAAGTCACTAAGTTTTGGAGTAACATGCCGCAATAGATAAACTAATAAAGATAACCCTTATAGTCATATCAAAAAATATCAAGAATCTAAAAATAAATCTAACATCATATCTAAGAACTCGGTAAGGAAAATTAAAATCATTATTAAGAGATATTAAAGAATATGTAAATGAATGGAGAGAACTATACCACATTCATAAATATGAAGACTTAATACTGTCAAGATTTTGATTCTTCTCAAATTTGTCTATAGACTTAATACAGTTCCAGTTAAGCCCAGCAACGTTTATCATGGAGCTTGATAAGCTGATTGTAATGTTTATATGGATGACTAAGACCCAAGAGTAATCAGAACCTTTCTGAAGAATCAAAGCAAAGAAAGAGCCTCATTCTAGCATATATCAAGACTGAATAGGTACCTGGCTTAAAGCCAATATAATTTGAGTACATCTCAAGTCTTCTGTCAGGAATTCCATGCTCTGTCTACGGGATGTGAATCTGGAAGGACCTAGGCTTGGTGGCTTGTGGCAGCCACTTTATGATTCTAAGAACCTGATTGAGAAAGCCCTCAATAGAGGAAAATGTGAGCCCAAAGATGAGAAGAAAGAGAAGTCATTTAAAACGGCTCCTAAAGTAGTTCTACCTCTAGATTTTCAGTTATATAAACGAAAAATTCCCTTTTGGCATAAGCAAGCTTGGATTGTCTTCCAGCCGTTGCAACAGGTAATATTCTGACAGATATTCTCACCCACTTGTCTACTTAACAAACAACCTGAAATTCTACCATTCTTTAGCATTTCTAATGCAGGGATCATCAAACAACTGTCAGATCTGGCCCCTCGTCTATTTTTGTAAATACAAGTGTATTGGAACACAGCCATGCTCATTCATTTACACACCGCAAGCTGCTATGCGCTAAAATGGCGGAGTCGAGCAGTTGCAATGGAGTTCATGCGGCCCACAAAGTCTCTGGTCTTCACTATCTGGTCCTTCTGAAGTCCTGCTCGATACAGTATGTCAGAATCATCCTGCCTATTTAAATTTACTCTTCCCAGTCCCACATTCTGAAGAGCTAAAGGACTATAAAATGTCGGGGGAGAAATGTTTCCTGAGGGCGACTGTGGAAATATCCCTCATAATCTTTTTAAATGAGTGCCTGTTAGTGTGGACTTTTGTCCTTCCTTTCAGGCTGGACTTCTTTAGACAAAAGTCTCTGACCTGTGTCCCTGGATCCCCACCCATCCTCCACTGCCTGCTCACCCCCTCCCCCACAAAACACACACACACTATTCCTAATTAGGAGCAACTGCTCATTTCCCCAGAGTCTAATGACTGTGGGGCAGTGAAGGTCACTAACAGGGTTGAGAGAGCAATTTGTCAGCCTTACCGTCTATTGACCGCAAATCGCCCAGAGCGGTGGAGGAGGCTGCTCAGTACATTGTGTGACTCAGGGATGACCAGACAGAGCTTCAAGATCAAACAGCCCATTCTGATCATCTGAGGCAGAACCACTTCGAGGATGCCAGCCTCCTGGGTACGTAAGATACTGAGGTGCCCGCAGCAGTCCATGCCCAGTGTATAAATGATGGGTGCTGAGGAAAAGCCCACAGCTGAAGACTCCTTCCTTTTTCCAGGGCAGAGCCAGCCTTTCACCCCAGCCATCACTCCCTCCTCTACCTTTCAGCACAGGCTTTTAAATCTGACAATACCAGGGAATTTCATGTTCTCAAGATGGACTTTTATGCAGAGAAAAGGATATTCAGAAGTTACTTAAGCTTTATCAATATAATATTAAGTTTATTCAGGTTAATTGAACCTAATTCTTCCTTAGACTCTTATGTTCCACTTACAAACTTTATTATTTTATATATAATTCCAGCAAATCTGACAATCACTTTTAGGGGCCTTTGGTTAAACCCGGTCCCATTTACAAACTTAATTAAGCATCATTTTAAATAGTATTTATAAATTTAATATATTTTATTTTGTTAAATTATTCTTTATTTTTGTTAAAGTAACACATGCATGTAACTCACATAGTACAAAAAGCCTTGCAACAAAAAAATGGTTCCCTTGCCCCCATACTCCCAGACCCCCCTGCTTTTCTAGAGATCGCTATTCTTGACCCCTTCAGCCATTTCTTTTGGAATATACACTTCTCCATATATCTAAATATATGCATATACTGCTAACTTTTGGTAGCTCAATTTGACCCACTTTTCCTGATCTACAATAACAGATGAGGATTTTGCTTTCTCATGTCACCTTCCCCTTTGCTTCTCTAGACCCCTATTTCACTACAGTGATATCAAGATCTTTGTTTGAAGCAATTCTCAGTGGTCACATTATTTGTCTATGTAAACATTATTCTAAGCTGAGCTTTGTAGGGCATTGATTGTTTTTCTTATTTCTTTGCTTTCCCTGAAGTTAGCAATTGCCTGCCTTTTTAAAATTTTGTTTGAACATTTTGTTAATCTTACCCACAATTTCCACAAATCTCTCAATATGGTATTTCATAAATTTTATCATGTCAGGATCTAACACTGTCTTACTGCCTTTTGCCCCCTTGGAGACCTCCCACCCAGAGAATTTCATTCTCCTTCATCCTGGGCTGGTTTAGGCCTGCCACATACTACCACCCTTGACTTCTCTTTACTGTTATCCCAGGAATTCCCTTTATCTTCTCATGGGTAGGAAGTCTGTTTCCTGGATCTCAAGTCTTCCTCCTTCTTGGAGGAAACAGGATCTCATGTCCTGGATCTCATGTCTCTCTCTATCCCCTATTTCGTTGGAGCATATCCTCCAGTAGTTTAGCAGATTTAGAAGGAGGGTATGCTGACCAGTGATGTGCTGATGTCAATTTGTCCACTGCTTGTGTCTCACTGCTTCGGGCTCAGGGGGTATCCTCCCACCCAGCATCTCCCTTCACTGCCATCCTGACGATTCCCTCCACTGCGTCTTGTGCTAGACCACAGTTTTCTTATCCTTGTACAATTTGTATAATAGAACACTTCAGAATTATCTCTTCCTATTTAAATCCTAACCATTCTCAAATGTCCAACATTCTAACACAGAGCTGAGTGACCCACTTTCTTACCCTAAACGAAAATCAGAATGTAGGAACTCAGCATTTCCACTTGTTTTCTGATGGGGTGGACTAATTCCCTTATTCAATGATCACGCACATTCTCCACTAGCTTCCTGAGAATGTGTGCTTAGAGCTAAATGTGTTGATATTTCTGTGTCTGAAAATATCTCCTTTCTTCCTTCACATTTAATTTTGGTTAATCTGGAGAGAAAATTCTAAGTTGAAAATTATTTTCCCTCCAAATTTTGAAGTGATTTTTAGTTGTCTTCCAGTTTCTATTATAGATGTTGCAAAGCTTCATTCCACTTCAGTTATTAATTCATATTAATTCTTGAAACCCTATTTATTTATTTCTAGCAGCTATGAATCTCCATAATTCTGATAATCTACAGTGTCATGACTCCATGTAGATTATTTTCATTGATCATGCTGGGAACCTGATGAGCCCTTTTAATCCAGAAACTCCTATCCTACAGATCTGGGAAATTTTCTTAATCATTTCTTTGATGATTAATTCAGCTATTTTTTTTCTTTCTGTTTCTTTCCCTCTAGAACTTCTGTTATTTGGATGCTGGTTGTCCTAAATTGTTCCCTTACTGTTTTTCTTTTATCCTTTTTTTTCACATCTCCATTATTTTGTTCATTATCACCTTCATTTCCTAACCCTTTTGATTTCTTTCATTAGTGCTATCATATGTTTCATTTCCAAGAGCTCTTTTTTTATTCCCTGAATGTTCCTTTTATCCCACTCTGATCTTTTTTCATGGATGCAGTATCTGTGGTTATTTCCGATTATTGTAACAATTATGTTTTTGTAAGTTTTTTATACCTGTGTAGTCTCTGCTCCATCCCACTGGCTGGTTTGTTGGTCTTGGTCTCTGTTTTTCATATTAGAGCCATTTCTCAGATGTCTGGCAAACCCTATCTGTCTGCTCGTGTCTAAAAGTGAGTAAGTAAAGAGCAGATTAGAAGTCCTGAGCATATGGGTGAGGACTTGTCAACTTTGAACTTCACTTACATGGATCTGACTGGGCCACTGATGAGGAATCCCTGATGCCACCATCCCAAGGTCTTTCTTCTTGGACTGGTCAGATTTCCCAGAGTATACTCTTCCAATGTCCTGCCTTAGGAAGAGGTTTAGCTCTCAGTGGTTCTTGGAGCTGAGTGGGAAAGGAAGACTGGGGAGGGTGGGGAGGTACAGGGTGCTGTGGGGTCATGTGCATATATTCATATATTCTTTCTTCAGTACACTCACGCTGTCACCTATGGCTTGGTGTTCTCCAATCCAGAGTCCCTCTGTTTGATCCTTCTCAGAGAAGAAACTCTATGTTTATTGTGCCAGGGAGAGAAGCACTTACCTCGAGGCTTGTGATCTCTGACTACTTTCAACCAGTGCTTCTTTTTTGGCACCTACCCCCCACCTTCCTCCCCAGTTTCTGCTCTAAGTCTTTTGAGGGTTCTGTGCTTTAGATCAGGATATTCTTGGCTTTCTTCATTTCAGGCTTAAGATTCAGATTTTTAACTTCTGCTAAGTAAATTAACAGTCATCTGTCTGCCTTTCAGCTTCCAAAATTTATTGCCATTGTTCCTTGCCTTTTCTCCCATCCTTATGGGCTTCTGTTTAAAAAAAAACCAAAAAACCAAAAAACCAAAAAACCGTTTGCTATAGTTTTATTAGGACTTCAGGAGAGAGGAAGTTATGTGCATGTTAGAACCACCATCATTATCATCCTGTAGCCTTTTTAAGTATCCAGTTGTCTGATTTAGCTTACAAAACTAAGTGCTTAACCCTTGTCAAGCTATCAAATGAAGTCTTAATTTTAAATGTTCCAATACTATTTATAAAGTAACTTCAACTTAAAATCATAAATTTAAATAAATTAACTGACGTATACATATTAAATTAGAATTATCAGACATGTCTTTATTCTAGTAGGCTAAATTATTTTTAAATTTTGTAAATGATAAAATATTCACAGATCCCTTAATGCAAAAATATTAATAATGTATATTTAGTTTTCTTTAAAAATTCTACTCAATTATATATCTGAAGTTAAAAGACGCTAATTTTATGCCAAACAATTTTGGGATTATCTTCCCAAGTACTTTTGGAGTTGCCATCTTTTTTTGCTGTGATTTATTAACTACAGAAGAGGTTCCCCATGGGATGATGACTGCATTTTTTGCCACAGCATTGATGGGACACATAGATTCCCATGTGTCTATGGCAGGGATCATTTCTCAATTCTTTCATCTCCTTAGGCAAAATTTGCCATGTCTACCAAGTTGCTATATTTTTTTTTATTTTGCATTTCTTTGGCTTTTAAAAGATTTAAATTGTTTTTATGTGTATCCTTGAACACCTTTGAACTGGAAGAAATCTTACAATCTTTTCATCTTCTCACAATTAGGGCTAAGCCTCTTCTAGGAAGTAAAATGACCTCCAATTACCCTCTTGATCCTCCATTGGTTGCAGCTTCCAGGGTTATTCTGTGAATATAACTAAAGGCAAAACTAGAGGAGCTAAGGCAAAAACCAAGATTCAATATAAAACAGTGTCTGAGGGGATGTGATCTCGGTCGCATCCTTTTACATGTAACCCCTGGGGACTCTATTACCAAATGTAAAATGTGCTTGGAGGGGTGTGAATCCACTGGGCTTCCCCCTGGAGGACTGTGGGAACACAGGAAGGGAGAAAAATGTGCCTAATTGTCGGGCTGTGACTCAGTATAGATCAAATGCACTAGTGGAACCAAAAAGAGGGAAAACAGGAACTACCCCTGATGTCATCTTCATGTAAGCCTCACAGGAGCTCAACGGAAAATAGCTTTATGAAGTCAAAGGTGGTCAGAGACGAGCAAGGCTGTCAAGACTGATTTTGAACACTGAGAATGTGTTAGTAATGTCTGCTGGAAGATTGAGCGTCCCCCAGCCCCCCCGGGGACACTGATACCTCTTTTATATGTATTGCAGAAAAAAAAGATCTGGCAAAACTAGCTTTAGTCTCTCTACTACAAGGCAGTTTATGGAGCTGGTCAAAGTTATGACTATGAAACTATCAAACCCACAAACAATTCCATGGAGGGCAACTGATTCTGAGTAACAGTGTGTCTACTTACATCCACTCCTCTTCTAATGACCCAGCAACTGCCTCAGCACCTATAATGTATGTCTTCTCCATGTTGTGCTTTTTGTTTTCTCATAATTTTGGTTTATCCCAATTTCAGCTGGTTAATGACCCCTCATGTCTTGTGAGATACATACTTTCAGTCTCAGATCTTCTCCATTTCAACTTCCTGAGGGCAAAGTCTCCTCCCCTTGCTCTTTCCTGTCAGAGCAGAATCTCTAGCACCACATAAAATCATGGGCCACTGTTTTTAGCCAAGGTTTTATCTGCCTTTGGGTCAGACCTCCACTCCTGGCCCAATCAACTGCTGCTGGCATGGGAGTATGGTGCTGGGTTAAAGCATGGTGCTAAAGTGGGGTTGATTCTTTTAGAAAAATGATAGACACATGATGGATATTTCTGGTCACATGGCTTGGAGGCCAAGGAAGGAAAAAAGCCTGCCCTCTCTCCTTTTCATCAAGAAAAGCATTCATGGGGGGCGGAGCAAGATGGCGGAGGAGTAGGAGACCTGGATTTCGTCTCCTCTCAGGAATTCAGCTGGATAGGGATCAAACCATTCTGAACACCTACTAACTCAACAGGAGATCGAAGAAAAGAATAGCAACAACTCTCTCATCAGAAAAGCGACCACTTTCTGGAAGGTAGGATGTGCGGAGAAGTGAATCCGAGGCGATATTCGGGAGGATAGACGGCGGGGGAGGGGCCTCCGTTGGCCGCTTCTGGCAAGTGATAGAACCACGGAGCACAAAATCAGAACTTTTAAAAGTCTGCTCCGCTGAGGGACGTCACTCTGGTGGCTAAGTGGGGGGTGGAACCCTCCGGGACAGTGTGGTCTCAGGACCCTCAGGGTCACAGAAACACCGGGGGTGCCTGAGTGTGGCAGAGCTCCCAGGTAGCGGAGCAGGGAAGCCAGCTGCAGAGGCAGAGCCCAGGCGCGGGCTCTCAGCTTGGGGTTGCCATAAACTGTGATCTGCAGCACAGCTGGGCCACTGCTCCTCCAGCAGGGACCCAACAAGCGGCAGATCCGGGGAGA
>NC_138382.1:27176899-27230544 GCF_054177405.1 Leptonychotes weddellii | reverse complement strand
TGGGCACAACTCCTATACTATACACAATGGATAATAACAGGAGACAAAAAGCAACATAAAGGAGGAATATTGTTTTATTGAATGAGAGGTCAGAAAACACTTCTCTGATTAAGGAATATTTAAGAGTTACCTAAAGATCATGAGAGAGCAGGCTCAGCAGGAATCTGAGAGAAGAGACTTCTAGGCAGGGGATAGCAAATGCAAAAACCCCAAAGCAGGAATGTTCTGGGCATGATCAAAGGAACAGCGAAGAGGCTGCCATAGGTGGAGAGTAGTGATCAGGAGGAAAAGAGTGGGGGAAAAAAGGTCAGAGAGGTGGTGTGGGCCAGATCCCAGGGCCTTGCGGGCATGGCTAGGACTTGGGGGTTTTATTCTGTATGATGGAAGCCACAGAGACTTGTAAGCAGGGATGTCTTAAAGGGACAAGCCTGGCTGTTCCGTAGAGAAAACAGGCAGTGAGACCAGGTAGGACTAGAAAGACAGTGATATTGGTAGCAGAGACTACGTAAGAGCTGCGTAGTGATGAGAAGGAGTCAGATTCAGGAAGTTTTAAGATGTTGCTGGCAGAGCAGATTTCAGAGAGTATCATCAAGATTTGCTGATGCATTGCCGTGGAATGTGAGAGAAACATAGGAGTCAAGATGACGTGAACGGGTAGAGGGGGGCTTTCGGGGTTGTGGGCACAAAGGGGCATATGAAGTGGGGGAAGCCACAAGTTCCACTTGAAGAATTAAGTTTCCAATGCCTATTAAGCATACAAGCAGCAACATGTTGAAACTGGAGATATCATTCTGGAATTTAGAGTGTATACGTGGTGTTTAAAACCATGCATCTGAATGAGACTCCCTACAGAAAGTACAGAAAAAACAAAGAGGCCTGGGAGCTGGACCCTGGGGCAAAGCAACATTAAAAAGTAAGGAAAATTAGGGGAATCTGCAAAACCATCTAAGAAAGGATAGCCACAGAGGTAAGGGGAAAGCCAGGAGTGTCTCAAGTCCTGGAAGGCAAATAAGAAAAGTGTTATAAGCGGGCACAATCAGCTGTAACAGGCTGCCAAAAGGCTAAATAGGACGAGGAGAGGAGACTGACCATTCGACTGACAAAGTAGAGCCAAATTTGGCATTGATGACCTCATGAGAGTAGTTTTGGTGGAACAAAAGGAGCAAAAATATGATCCGAGTGAATTTAAGAAAGAGTGAGTGGAAAGGAAGCAGAGGCAAATATAAATAACTGTTTCAAAAAGTTTTGCAGCGAAAGGAAGCAGAGAGATGACAAGGTAATGGTTAGGAAATGGGGAAGTCAAGAAAGGTTGTATATTTTATTTTAGCTTTTGGATGAGTCATTGTATGGCAGGTTTTTGAGGTGATGGTCATAATCCAGAAGAGGGGAGGGGATGATAATGGAGGAAAGAGGATGTAACAACTGAACCTATGCCCTAGATGATGAATGAATAGAATTTTGTGCACAAGCAGAGTGATGGCTCTTTCCTAGGATAAGGGATATTTATAAATTGTAAAACCATACAGAAATTTGTAATAGGCTCATACTGCACATGCTATCTTAAAATCTACTGATTAATTGGCTTTATTACAATGATATTACTTCATAAATAAACTTAGACCAATACCATGGACTTATTATATTTCAGAGCATGCCTCTTCCATAATTTATTTTATCAACCCCCTCTTCTTGGACATTTAGGTTGTTTCCAATTTTTTGCTGTTAGAAACGATGACAAACCTCTTAACCTCCAGTACCCTGACTGCGTGCTGATCGCAGGTCATCCTGAGCCGGTTCTCAATGTGCGGTGTCCCTGCCCAGGCACAATCCCGCCTCTGAGACTGGAGCTCCAGCACATGGATGGCAAGAATCCCTTGGTCCCTTACTAATCTTGCCACTTCCACCCCCTCACCTTCCACCAGCCAGAGGGATGTGCCCATCATGCGGCAGGTAGGACACCAGAGAGTTGAAACAGACAGCTTCTGCCTCCTCTGGAACTCACAAGTGCTAAAAATTTGGAAAGTGCCATGAGGCCATAGCCTCTAGCCCCAGAAGTTTTAGAAATATTTTTAGGCCTAGTTATGTTAACTATTTTCCTTTAAGAAGCTGAGTTTTAGAGATGGAAAAAGTGAAGGCAGAGAAAACCAAATAGTTGCTCTAAATTTCTCAGCAAAACAACAAGACAAGCTGGAAATTCCTCTCTGGCCCATCTGACTCCAAGCCTCCCACCCTCCTCCCTTTCCACTGCACGTGTCTCACAACCTCCCACACCCCGCCCCCATCACTAGCCCTTCTCAAGCTTCCCCAGGCAAAACAGCAAAGCAAGCCCCCTCCTAGGAACCAAGTCCACTCTGAGCCAAAGTCTCAGGGCTCCTTCAAGTCAAGGCCAGAGCCCTTCCAGCTTTATCTCCCATCTTTCCTTCATAAGCTCTTCCTAGCCCCCCAATATACCCTGGAATTTCCTGTCTCCTTTCCTTTCCTCATGTCCTTCTTGGTTCCATGTGCTTGAATCCTACACACTCCTTAAGGCCTGACTCATTTGTTACCTCCTGCAGGAAGCTTTGTCCAGTGTCATGGCCTTGCCCACCTCAGAACTCCTAGAGCACTATATCTCTTCTTGCCTTCTGAGCCTTAACACTAGTATCTTGTTTGGAGGTCATTTTTCATATATCTTATCTCTTCTCCCACCAGACTAGAAACTCCTAGAAGGAAGGGATCATATCTCAATCACCTAAGTAACTCTTATACACGTGGCCAAATACCTGACACAAAGTAAGCCCTTGTCATAGGTTTTCAAGATGGATGAATGGGTGAATGGGTAAATGAATTCCCTACCTATTTCTGGCTTGATAACTTTTTTGATGAATGTCTTTTGTTTTACTTAAACTGGTACGGTTATATAGAGCTATCCCTAAGTGCCTGGAAATTCTTCATTCAATGTCCCTCTTCGTTTCTGTTGCTGTTAGCAACCTTGTTCCTCCAGCCCACCTCCATCCTATCCCCTTAACGTTCTGACTCTAGGTTTCCCATAATTATCTCACTCAAACATTCCTAGCTGAGAAGTCAGGTAATAGGTACTTAAAATATAGTCTTTGCCAGGGGGATCTGAATTTTAATAGGACACTCCAAAGGCGGAAAGTATATAGGTTTCTAGTAATGAAATTTTAGACACCATGATGGAAGTGGGGAGAAAGCCTCTCTAATTACCTGCTTCCTGGCTGGTAAGAGTGGCCCTGTAGCCAGGCTCCCTGTGAGGGAGTAAGAATTAGCATGAGGAGTCCACATCACTGCCTTCCACCCCTACCCCACCCCAGGAAATGAGAGCAGAACATCTCAGAGCTAATGTCTCTGCAGATAGACACCCTTGGCCATGCCACAGACCTCAGCTGGCATCACCTTAGAGCTGCAGAGGTCGAAGCCCCCAAAAGCAGCACCCTTGTGAGTTAAAGAACACTAGTATGGCCCAGCCCCTGTTCTAACTAGATATCTAGAAGCCAAGAGCAGAGTTAGGGACCCTTTCCAGAGACCTACCAGATGGCACAGGCAGACACCCATCTGCCCTTCTGGGCCCTGTCCCCAGAAGTAGGACCTCAAATAAGTAGGACCTAGTTGAGTTTCCTGAGCTTGAGAGGGGGCAGGAAAAACAAGCTGGGAGACGTGAGTTGCTGCTACCCTTAGCAATTGAGCCCCACCTTACCTCCAGGGAAGAAGTACCTCTTGCCTGAGCCAGCCTGGTCTTCCCTAGCCTCCCACTCTGGCAGTCAGGAATCTTCTGAGCACCTGCTCTGCACTGATCTTTGGGTTCAGTAAGGCTATAAAAGGGCTTCTTCACTTCAAGAAGGGCATTAAGTGTTAATGAACAAAATGCATGGGGCTGGGTTCTAAACCTGATTCCATCATTACTAGCTATGTGACCTTGAACAAAATGCCCAACTTCTATCAGCCTTCACTTGCTATAAAATTATACCTAGTTCATTGACTGCAGATCAAATATATAAGGCCCCCAGTACAGTGCCTGGATTCATAGTAGGAGTTCAAGTAATGTTAGCAGTTGTTAAGGAGATTACAGTCTGGCTCTCGGGACATGAAAAATGATACTTAGGCAACAGACACAGGGGAGAGAAGTAACATTCCTAACACCCATATACAACAACTACCACCCCACTTTTGGATCTATACGCCTCCCATTGTCCATGAGAGCTGACACCAACCACTGATGCCTGCTGCTCTTCTGTCCTAGAATTCAAGACCCTCCAAAGCAAGTCCTGATCTTGCCTTCAGTCTTCATGTCTCAACTTTCTTCCAACAACACACACCCTGGCCACGCCTAACCACTCCCCCACAGTTATCTATCCTGTCCCCAAGTTCTTGGCTGTCAACGCTGCCAATCAGCTCCAACATCCTCCACATCAATCAAGCCCTAAATCCTAAAGACACCTCCTCCAGGAAGTCTCTCCAACTTCCTAACTAGAATACAACTTGCCTTCCTTTTAGCTTCTACGGCATATTTAAAGTTAATGAACCCAGAAGCCTTCCTATTTTGTCAAGTCTCCTTCTGAAGAATAAGCACATCAAAGGCCTAACAAATTTTCTACCAAGTTTAGAATACTCTGAGTATAATAATACACTGACAAGGAACACAGGACACAATTAAGCCTCCCCTGCTTAGTCATCAGACCCTGGGCCACATGCTTTATTCCCAACAGCAGATGCAAGCCTTCAGTGACTAGTTCCAAATTACCTAGGGCTTTTCTTGTCCCTTCCCAGTCCTTGGGGAAGTAGAGACCTTTCTATCTAAACCTTGGATCAATTTTTGCTGGCAGCCCAGATACATCCTGGCTATCCTCACACCCACAGGATGCTCCTCTCACTTTCCTGTTTTACTTTTCTGGCTGTAAAACTGCTCCCAATATCTGCTTCATATGCTGTTCTTCATATTTCTCAGATTTTTTAAACATATTCTTCTGTCTTTGATACTTAGTTGACCCCAGAGCCAGACATCCTTGGGCACCTTTCTGCATCCAGGCTATGTTAACCCCTGCAAAGCTCTCTGCCTTGGGCTTTTGTCAAAGGAAGCACAAGCACCTTATCTCTACAGCTCCAGTGGCACCATTATTAAGGGCCTTGTCCCTACATCATTAAATGTCTCCTATAATGTCTCCTGTAAGAGACCCACATGAGATATCTCTTTAGAATTTACTGCTAAGAAGGGCGCCTGGGTGGCTCAGTTGGTTAAGCGTCTGCCGTCAGCTCAGGTCATGATCCCAGGGTCCTGGGATCGAGCCCCACATCGGGCTCCCTGCTCTGCGGGAGGCCTGCTTCTCCCTCTACCAGTCCCCCTGCTGTGTTCCCTCTCTTGCTGTGTCTCTT
This sequence comes from Leptonychotes weddellii, assembly GCF_054177405.1. NCBI lineage: Eukaryota > Metazoa > Chordata > Mammalia > Carnivora > Phocidae > Leptonychotes > Leptonychotes weddellii. The sequence goes on along the minus strand of NC_138382.1, from coordinate 27,225,174 downwards.
TCTGTCAAATAAATAAATAAAATCTTAAAAAAAAAAAAAAAAAGAATTTACTGCTAAGAAAAGCTCTTCCGTCTTCCCTGAGGAACTTTCCATAATTCTCTTTGATCATAAAGATTATGTAACAGTTCATGCCCCAGTTTTGGTTTTTAGCTACCAAGAGCTTGGCAGCAGATTTGAGGCCCTGCTAAAGGAACTTGGCTTTCTGTACAATTCCAGGGCTCCTTTCCTCTAGGGTTACCTCTTGATGTCTAGAATGGTTCAGCCTGTTCTGCTTGTGTTCTTTGATTGTTTTTACTTGGAGCTTCCTTGGGTGCAGGCTCCATCTGTTCTCTCCATCACTGGCAGGCTTTTAGCCATCCCAGCAGAATGGTGCCCCACACAAAGTTTTCCCATCCTCTCTAACTCCTTGCTCCTGGACCTTTTTTGTTCTTATGTTCTGCTCTCCTGGAAGGCAGTGTCAAAGTTCAGGGAGTTCTAGTATTTCACATAGAAATAAAAAGAGAGAATTGAAAAGTTACTTTTCCTCCTTTTAAAAGAAAAATCAGTTTTATTTTTATCAAATGTATACCTGACCATAGTTTAGAGGCTATAGGTCTGTCTTGTTTAAAAATAAATAAAAATAAAACCAGCAATTCTCCACCTCACTATTCTTTCCCCAAAGGCAATTATTTTTACCTCTTTTAATGGATTCTTTTGGTATTCCTTTAGATAATCTGCTTATAGATTATTTATACCATTTATTTTACAGTATTTCTTCGGTTTTTATTTCTAGGTATTGACTTGCCACTGAGGAAGATGAGGATATAAATCTCACTGGCCACCACCACTGTCACCAGCTCTCAGCAACCAACAATTTCTTGCCCCCCACTATTCCAAGTCCTATTGTGATTTTTAATTAGATCAATTTCAGTTATGTTATTATGAATATAAAACCACGTAGCTGAGACATGTAGTATACAATTACTTTTCCTTTCCAGCACAACTTTTTGTTTTTCCTGAATTTAATATTTGTATTGTTTTACATTTGCTTGCTTTTTATGCTCTTGACACTAACTCAACCCAAATCTGCCCTTCAGTTGTGTATCTCCCCTCAATACCTTCAAGCACATTGAGGATTCTATTGTTTTCATCTTCTTAAAGAAACCTCTCCCAGAGGCTTTCGACCTGCTCAAATTTAGACTGTCTTATCTCAAGATCTATGTAGCAGCAGTAGAAAGCCATAATAGCAAAGGGAAGAAACTGTTATCTGAACCTGGTAAGAGCCATAGTGGAGGGGTCACCCAATGGACATCATGGTGCTATTGTATTTTAAAGATTTTATTTATTTGTCAGAGAGAGAGCACAAACGGGGGGTGGGGGGTGAAAGGCAGAGGGAGAAGCAGGCTCCCCACTGAGCAAGGAGCCTGATGTGGGACTTGATCCCAAGACCCTGGGATCATGACCTGAACCAAAGGCAGATGCTTGACCGACTGAGCCACCTAGGCGTCCCAGGAATCGTGGTCTTAGGTAGAAGACAGCCTCTGACCAACTGAGGCCCAGCAGAGAGGAAGCATGGGAAATAAATATTACCACCTCAGTTTCTTCCTGTTGATCTCCTGCCAGCATCTCTAGTGGTTAAATCCACTTATAAATCCCCCAGGATGGGAGCCCAAGTAATTCAGTACAGTAATGTAGATCAGTCTCCTGGGGCACCAAGAATAGATGGAGAACAGAACTGAAGAAGCAAACTAAGAATAACTAGCAAGCCATGTTTTCTGTTTTGGTTTACTCTGTTATTTTGGTAGACCCCATTCTCCAGTAACTTTATGAGAAAGGGCACATGAGAGATAAATTACTTAGGTGTTTATAAATCTTGAAAATATCCTTCTGTCTCAAGCTAAATGGATAGTTTGGCTGGATATAGAATTCAAAGTTGGAAATGATTTTGCCTCTTTACTCTCTTGTCCTCTAGATTTCATTGTTGTTGCCAAGAAGTTTTCTGCCAGTCTAAGAGTTGATTCTTTATATAAAATCTGGAAGCTTTGGGGTACCTGGGTGGCTCAGTCAGTTAAGTATCTGCCTCCAGTTCAGGTCATGATCCCAGGGTCCTGGGATCAAGCCCCATGTTGGGCTCCCTGCTCATCAGGGAGTCTGCTTCTCTCTTTCCCTTTCCCCTCCCTGCCACTTCTGTGCCTGTGCTCTCTCTCTCAAATAAATAAATAAAATCTTAAAAAAAAAAATCTGGAAGCTTACATGAGCTCTTAGTTTTTCTACCTATAATTCTGAAATTCCAAAATGATGACTTTTGTATAGCTCTTTTTTCATTACTAAATGCTGAACTCAGTTGATCCTTACTCTTTAAAACTTCCGTCTCTAAGTTTGGGGGAATCCCCCAAATTATTTCCATAGTGATTTCTTCACTGTTTTCTCTTTCTGGAACCCCAATTATTTGTATCTTAACCTCCAGGACTTTATCTTTTTGTTTGCCTTTCCTTTTATCTTTTGTATTGCTTTGGTTTTTAGAGATTTACTTAACTCTATACCAATTTTCAAGTATTTGTAGGTTCTCTGAATGTTTCTTTTTGTAGTGTCTTGGTCTTGTTTTCCTGAGGCTATTAATGGTAGGTGGGTTTAAAGGTTTTTTTTGTTTGTTTTTAAGTTTCTCTAAGTAGAATCAATTTTCTCAAACTGAGTTTTCTTGTTTTGTCTATGACTTTCATATTATATGCTCTAGTGATTCTTCACACACATTCACAAGTGAGATAGAAGCTCAGTGCACCTGGGAAGGGATTGGCAACTCTGGACTTTTCTGTTGGGTAAATGTCTTGGCCATTTTGTCAGAGAGTTTTCCATTGTCAGAATCTTAAGATCTTTTCTCTTGGGCTAGATTCTACTCTCCTGTCTATAGACTGTAAGCTTAGTTGCCAGCACATTGGGAACTAAGTAAGGGAAGAAAGCAGAGTCTCAGTCAGTCTGTGATCCTTCATTTAATCTTCTTGTTTCCAACATGGTTCACCTCTCCATTGTGCCTGTTGTTCTCTAGCCCACAGTTCTCCATCTTATACTTTGCAGAAATCACACTTCCAGTCTTCTCTTGGGGCAGAAAAAAGGCAGTCCTCCTGATACAAAGGATTGGAAAGGGTCTCCTTAAATAATCTTTGAACAATTTTCGTATTTCTGTTTTTCAGCCCTACCCTCATACCGGTTTTTAGATGTATACGGAATCACTAATTCCTGAGCCTTGCAGGGACAGGAGGGTTCTGTATGTTTAAGTGGCATTCCATGGCTTTCTGCCACTACCAGCTTAGGACTCAACTTCCTCAAGTCTACCAAATCTTTTTCCATCTTATGGCTTTCTAGCTTTCATTTTTAAAAATACTGTCTTCTCATTTCTATGTCTTTGTATTTTTATATTATTAAAAATCATTTTACTATAACTTTACTAAGTTTAAGAATAGGGAAGAGAGTAAATGCATGTGCTCATTTCTCCCATCTTCATCTGGGAATCAAGCAACTGCTTCCCCAATCCAGCCCTCTACCCCCCACCCTGGCCCTCAACTTTATTGAAGTATAACTGACAATTAAAATTGTAAGATATTTAACATGTCCATCATGGTGATTTGATATACATATATATTGTGAGTGAATTCTTACCATCTACTTAATTAACACATCTATCACCTCACATATTTATCTTTTTATTTTTTATTGTTTTGGTGAGGACATTTAAGTTCTATTCTCCTAACAAATTTCAATGATTTAACACATTGTTATCTATGGTCACCACGTTTCATATTAGATCCCTAAACCTCATTCATCTTATAGCTAAAGTTTGTACCTTTTTACCAACTTTCCCTGTTTCCCTCACCCCCAAGCTACCACTTTCCTATTCTCTGTTTCTATGAGTTTGACTCTTTTTAAAAATCTATTCCACAAATAAGTGATACCATGCAGTATTTGTCTTTCTCTACATGGTTTATTTCACTTAGGGTAATGCCTTCCAGTTTCACCTATGTTGTTGCAAATGGCAGACTTTCTTTCTCATGGCTGAATAATATTCCACTGTATGTACATAGCACAACTTCTTTATACATTCAACTACTGATGAAAATTTAGGTTGTTTCCATATCTTGGCTGGTAATTGCTTCTTGTTGATACGGCCAAATAAACACAGTGTAAAGAGTTTAAATAGGGGCACCTGGGTGGCTCAGTTGGTTAAGCGACTGCCTTCGGCTCAGGTCATGATCCTGGAGTCCCGGGATCGAGTCCCGCATCGGGCTCCCTGCTCGGCAGGGAGTCTGCTTCTCCCTCTGACCCTCCTCCCTCTCATGCTCTCTGTCTCTCATTCTCTCTCTCTCAAATAAATAAATAAAATCTTTAAAAAAAAAGTTTAAATAAACTTGTCTTACTTGTGCACTTTTTGTACATGGGGCAGAATGAGAGGAGTATCACATAGTGGTATTTGTTTCATAGGATTTATTACAAGTTCATCAAGAGAGCACAAATAGCATTACTCTAGAGTTCTATATCATATGTTTGAATATTGTTTTCCAGTTCTCAAAGCATTTCCATGTATTTATCCTTTTTGGTCCCTGAAACAATTCTAAGAAGTAGACAAGGCAGGTGTTACTATTCCCATTTTACAAATGAGGAAACTGTAACTCACAGAGATTGAGTTACTTATCCAGGAAAGTCCAGCTTAGTGGTAGAGACGAGACTCAAACCCAGGCCTTAAAATGCCAGAGCTAATGCTTTTCTTTAGGTCTGTATTTTCTCCAAGTGGTAATATTTCTGCTTTTATAACCAGAATGATGTGTGACCCAATAGGATTGCATCCATTTCCCACATAGTGCCCAGGTTGGCCCATAATGGTCTACATCGGTACCATCTGTGGAGGATTAAAGAATCATAAGGTTTTTGGACCCTAACTCCAAGAGATTCTGATTTATAAGGTCTGGAGTGTGGCCCAAGAATCTGGGTTTTTTAAATAGCTCCCTAGATGACACTGGCGTGTAGCTTGATTGAAAACCACTGCCCTAAAGCGCCTGGAAGTGGTCTAGAGTGGTCCCCCAGTCTTGAAGGTGGGGATAATCAAATGCCAGTTCTCAGAATGTAACAATTTAACTGTCTAGACAGCAGCCATCCCAGCCTGCCACAGTCTAAGCTAATAGTTTCTTCCCTTCTGCTCCTCCCTGTGGCCCTTGGCAGAGCTCACTTCTGTCCTCATTACCTGGGCTGCCCACTCACATCATGGAGACTCCCTTGCCAGTTCCCTCGGCTGCTCCATTTTAGCTTGTGGGACTTCAGGGACTCAACTTCCTGAAAAAATTAAATTGAAAAACTTCCTCCCTGATAACTTAGGACCTTGTGTGGAACTTAGCTCTCCTAGGAGCCAGAGGGAAAGAATAATAAGCAGCTGTACTCGTTATCTGATTGGCAGCCCCAGAAATGTTATTCCTGGCTCTCAGGTGGCCTTCTATCCGGAAAATATAAGCTACAAATACCTTTAGGTGAAAAAGGGAGCATCTTGGCATCATAAGCAGGTATATGTATATGAATGCACAGTAGTACACAGTGGAGGAGGCCTCTTTTCTAGAACCTGAAGGTCCCTGAGCTAAAGGAAGGTCAAAGAATGGACAGGGAGAAAGAGAACTATATAGCAAGAGCCTCAGCCTTTTATTTACCACTGAGAGTAAAAAAAGACTGAGCCATTTGGCAGGCCAATGGGAGAGACCAGCACATATATTTCAAAATGAGAGACAAGAGCCCTTCTGGGAAAGAATTGCCCTAAGGAAGGAGTTGATACATGAATTTGTAAACAGTAACTCAGCCAGCGGAGGATGGAGATGACTTTGAGTACCGTGTGAGGTCGTCACCAGCTCGGACAGGTATGACCCAGAGTATCTACAACTCCACAAGAGTTTCTTAAGGAGTTTCTTCTACATAAGTCATTTTGCTCGTAACACAAAACCTCAAACTCTTAGCCAAGCAAATGGCCTGGAGTGGAAACCTAATCCAAGAGTTAGGCTAAAAGGAGAATGTGAGGAAGACTGGTACAAGAGTTCTCAAATAGGGAAGGAGAAATTAAGCCAGTCTGATTCTTCAAGAAACTTATTTAATCAAGGCAACAAATATTTTTTGAGCACCAACTATGTGTAGATGTTTTATTGTTTGTTTGTTTGTTTTTTAAAGATTTTAAGTAATCTCTACACCCAATGTGTGGCTCAAACTTACAATCCCGAGATCAAGAGTCTCATGCTCCACTGACTCAGGCAGCCAGGCACCCTGACATTTTATATTTAAATTTTATTTAACAAATGCTTCTACTGAATGTATTCTGTGCCAGACACTAATATTTTATAAATATAAATTTACTTAATTCTCATAACAACCCCGTAAGTTAGCTGCTATTATCATCCCCATTTTGAAGGTTAAAAAAAAAAAAAAAAAAAACCCTCGGTGCAGAGAGAGCCTAACTAACTTGCCCCTGGGCTATACATTTATTGTGTTAGAGCCAGTCTTTTAAGTTCTGTGAATATGTCAATAAACAAGAGACCAAAATTCATGTCCTCATCAAATTTATTTCTACTGATGATTTTGGCCTGGACATTTGGAGAATCAGTGGTACTGGGAAGAGAAACTAAAAAAAATCAAATGGTGAAGGCCAGCAGCAAAAGCTATGTGTCAGCAGAGGCCTTAGAAGGAAGTGTGAGGGAGGTGGTTGCAGATGATAGAAAAAAATTAAAGATCAGTGAACTCACAGTGAGGGCCCAACAGAATAAAGAGGTCCCAAGGACATTCCTGTTCCCAGCCATGTTCATGTCCATGAGGCCCAGATTCTTCTGAGAGCCCCGTGGGGCCCAGCTCCAGGGCTGCATTTTGGATCCTCTTAACCCTGCAATAAAACCACCACAACTGAAGTAACCTGAGGGGATTTTTGTTCTTCACATTTGTAAAAGCTCCCAACATTCAGCCCCGTGGAGCCCTAACCCCTCACGAAAGCAAGGACTGTAAGAAACACGACCAAAAAAGGCAGGGTACACAAGTCAGTCTCCTTGACAGGTTAAGCGAATGAAGTTGCACTCTGAGACGAGCACCCACACAGGAGACACCAGGACAGTGTGACAACTCTCCCTGCTTCAGGGAAGTGTGGGGCCAGCAGAGTGAGGTCACTGGGTGTCCAGCTCAGCTTAGAATGGTGGCAGCTGTCCTAGCTCTACAATCCCCAACCTCAGGCAGCAGCAGGGCCCCAGTATAACCTCACTGCCTCTCAGACGTTACAACAGTGGCATCACCCGCACTGGTTTCTGGGCATAATGTGGGGGTAGCTTCAGCCTTATCAACAGGACACAGAAGAAGGGCCCTCTCCCTCAGCCTGGAGAGCAGTGACAGCTGAGAATGCTGACATTCTTGAAGTCATATTGGAGAACAAAGGAAAATGGCAGTTACCATGTGGAAGCCAAGAGGCTTCATTTATGAGCACGTCAAGATGCTCCAGAAATAATTGGGAAGCACTTGATAGGAGACTGCAATATTGCAATAGCATCTTATACTTAAGACAAAAGTATGCTGTTTTTTAGATTTTCACTGAGAACCCATTTAAAAATTCAGGCTGATGAGACCAAAGGGAACAAGAATAATTCTTTTCTTTGATTTTCTGTCACCTCACCTTGGTCAGTGCTGTGCTGCACAGGGAAGGTGATGTTTACTAAGGCTGTGCCAAATCCCCTTAGTCCTCATTCTCACCTCTGCTGTGTCTCAGGAAGCCACCTTCCAGAGCACTGAGTCAACGCTCACACTGGTAGGGAACATTCAGCAGGAAGCTTCAGCAATCCTGATGCAAGTTGGAAGTTTCTTGGCAAGGGCTGGCTCATTGGAATGCAGTCCATTAGGCAGGAAAGGCAGCAGTAGTTGTAGAATCGTAAGCTCTTCAGAGCTGGAAAGGTCCATAGGGATGGCCTGTCTCATTCCCTCACATCACAGATGGGGAAATTGAGAGCAGTGTTCTGTGACTCTGCAGGAATTTCGCGCGACCATGCCCTTCCCTCATATCAAGCTGTACCAACTCCTCCTGCTCCCCCCAAGATGAGTGCCAATGCTCCCAAACACCTAAGCAAATTGGTTTTCTCATCTCCCCTCTTTCTTCCACTTGAGTAAGATAATACTTGGGAAAGCTTATTGTTGACCAGAAACACTAACCTAAGTTAGGTGGGCTACGTAGTTTTGTAGTTTTGCACATGAAGCAAGGACTCCCGAGGTTGTAAGAATGAAGATGAAGGTGCAGACAATGAGGATGGTGATGGTGGTGATGATAAAGAATAGTAACACTAATAACAGTTAGCAGCTCCCACTTTTAAAGCTGGGCAATATGTCGATTACTTGATATATATTCTCTCACTGAATGCTTAACATCACTGTCAAGAAATAGGTATTATTATGCCCAGTATTATGTACTGATGGAGAAACTGAGGTTCAAATGTCAAGAGACAAACACCAGGTCACAAAGTTATTGGTGGTAGAGGGGAGCTTTGTACCTAAATCTGCATGACCGTAAAGCCCATCCCTCCTCACCTCTTGTTAGATGCTGTTCAATATCCACTTTTTCATCTCAGAAAGGGAGGGAGGTCAAGTGTCTAAGGAGCTGGGCCACACTGGGCTGGGAGAGTGTTTCTAACTTAGTCCTTAGTTCTTTGTAACTGGTTCCCACTGGCCAAGTCCCTTTGCCTCCCCCCAACCCCCGCCACCTCCTTGAAGGTCCCAGACATTTTGTTTGTCTGGGGGAAAAAAGCCTGGCAACTCAAAAGTCTTCTTAAATTATAAAAATTTTAGTCTCTTATTCAATGAAGGGAGAAAACCTAGAGGCAGAGAGAGGCCTAGAGAATCAGTCTTGAGGAAAATCAAGTCAACCACATTTCCCATCCTATTCATTTTCTAACCCATTGAAATGGGATTCTAATTGCATAAAACAACTAATTTTGTTCATTAAGGTTCAATTAAATTAATCTGAAATTCAGGATAATGGCACTGTTGAACAGCCATATTAAAGATGAAACATAATCTCTCTTGACTCCATTTCCTTTGACAAAATAAAGTTCAGCTACTAATGAGCTCGTGCTACAAGGTCTCTTTTATAAACGGCAACAAAGGGTGCAAATTTGTGAGCAGCAATTTTTATTATCATCAACAACCATTTCTTTTGTTATCAAAATATGCAGAAATTATTGTGGGGCCTTTTTTCTCATTCTGGCTTTGATGGGAGGAGGCATTAAATAAATAGCTTCATAATCATATCACACTGGAGTCACACAGTGAGAGCCTGCAGGGGGTGGTCTCAAAACCTTGATTCAGGGCATTCTGTGGACTAAGCAGACATTTCAATTTTTGGCTTTTAAAGGCCTCAGACAATCCCTCCCCTAAAGTCCAAATCTCTGTTTCAGGGCAAACAAGAAGCATTTCTCCCTTCCTAGGTAGCCTAGCCCATGCCTTTTTCTGACCTAAGGAAGAACCTGCGCTCTAGAGTCAGGGAAGCAATGGGCAGCCTGTCTAGGTAGTCTGAGTCAGCCTCTGAGAATGAGCCTTCCCACCCTCTGGTGATACCTGGCCCCTTCCATTGGCATCCACCAGAATGGCTCCATGCCACCATTTCCCTCCTCAGGGCCCTGCTGTGTTCACAGTTAGCCTCAGTTGGCAGAATGTACAGCCCTGGTCAGCAGTTCTGAGACTTTTAAGCCTGGTAATATTAACTTACTATCTGAACCTAAGACAAATGCCATCAGTCCCCAGCCCAGTGATAGCATAATTCTGTGTGGCATTCAACCAAGCTTAGTGAGGGTCTGTTATGTGCAGGGGATCTCAAGGAATATGGAGATGAATAGGGCCCTATATAGCAGGGGGTGAATAGCGGGTGTAAAATAAGAAGTCCACATCTTTATCCAAAATCCATAGGACTAGATTTATTTTGTGTGAGTTCAGAGGTTTTAGTATTTCAGAAAGGCAATTTCATACCTAATATCCCATATTATCTAACACCCAACATGACTATCCTATGGTGGTATGTTTGAATATTCATATTAAGTGAGATAAAGAATATAAACAGCCTCCTATCAGTTCAGGTCAGGTCAAGTTTCCTACTAAATGACTTAGGAGTTATAAAAAATCTTCTAGGAGCAAAAGAATAGTCACCCAGGAGAGGAAAGGGCCCTGGGAGGGAAAGGGGTGACTAGATCATCCATAATATTCCTACAAGGGGCCAAGTTGCAGTGAACTGAGAGAACTGACCTCTATGGAGGGCCTGGGGGCTGACTGTAGGGTATGAAAGTCCCATCAGTGAACGTGGGGCCAGGGATTCATCTTCCTCCAAAGAGCTGCTGCAAAGGGCTGTGCTCTAGTGTTCCCAATGGCTGTTGGAGCTGAGGGTCACACTCCCCCACAGTCTCCTGGGCCCCACCTTCAAGGGCAGCTCTGTGGCCAGGGTGTGCCTTCCCCCTTTGTGGTCTGTCTTCCACTAAGAAGACCCACCATGATCACCACCACACTCACAAACCTGGCCAAACCAACCTGGCAAGTCTTCATTTGGCCAAGTGTGTGTCCTCTTCTCAAATGGGTGAGTATATTAAATAATATGTCCAGAAGAACCCTTCATACTCAAAATATAGTCTCATGAAAATATTATTCTTAGGCCTCTCAGTTTCAGAAATGTTCTTTAAAACACCATAATATATGAAGGCAGAATGAATACCACTGAATTAAAACTAAGTGATTCTGGAATTAGGGAGTAGTGATGCCTGCACAACCTTGTGAATATACTAAAAACCACTGGATTGTACATTTTAAAAGGGTGAATTTTATGCTATCTGCACTATCAATTTAAAAAAAAAGCTAAATAGTCAAAAGAAAAAGTTGATTCAGTGAAATGACCTTCAGCTTCACTCCACTCTCATGACCATACCCTGAACCTTATCAACACTCAACTGTATAAATTATAAACGAATCCCTCTTCTTCTGCCCACAGCTTCTGATCTTGAAAACCTCTCCTCCTCTCCTCCTCTGCCCTGCAATTTAGCAGTTCTTAGTTTCCCATTGATAAACTGCAACATACTCAGTGGCTTACAACAACACAATGTATTTTTTTTAACTTTCTGGAGGCCAGAAGTCTGACATCAGTTTCACTGGGCTAAAACCAAGGTATCAACAAGGCTGGTTCCTTACAGAGGCTTTAGGGGAGAATCTATTTCCCCTTTTCCATCTTCTAGTAGCCACCCACATTCCTTGGCTTCTTGGCTCCTGCCTCTGTCTTCAAAGCAGATCACTTCACCCACTTCTTCCTTCAACATGTCTGCTTTTCAGTCTCTGAACCTCTTGCCTCCCCCTTGTATGGACCCTTCTAATTATATTGGGCACATCCAGTTAATTCAGGATAATCTCCCCATCTCAAAATATTTAATTTAAAAGCAACTATGAAGTCTCTTTTACCATGTAAGGTAACATATTCACAGGTTTTGGGGATTAGACTGTGGACATCTTTGGCAGGGGGGAGGGTATTAATCAGTGTTTTATAGCCATCCACTTCCTACATCCCTTTATTTTCTCCCAGTCAATTCCCTCTTGACATCAACTACCTTTCTTTTTCAACCCAGACTAATGGGGAGGAAGAAACTATTCTCTAGCATCTTTAATTCTCTCACACCCTTTTCCATACACCAAACCCACTAGAAAGCTCCTTCCCGAAACAATTCTATAATCTGCCTTTTCTGCTCTTATCAAGAATTCAGTCTCCGTGGATGAAATCTCCTTTTCTGTGTGTAAGACCAACCATTCCACCTCTGCTCTCAATCTCTTTTCCTTCTTTCAGGATTCCTCCATCAATTGTTCTCTTTAGATCTTCAATTTCTAGACCCCTGCTGTTAGTAATAAATTATTTTCTCTCATCTTTTTTTTTTTTAAAGATTTTATTTATTTGACAGAGAGAGACACAGCAAGAGTGGGAACACAAGCAGGGGGAGTGAGAGAGGGAGAAGCAGGCTTCCCGCAGAGCAGGGAGCCCGATGTGGGGCTCGATCCCAGGACCCTGGGATCATGACCCAAGCCGAAGGCAGACACTTAACGACTGAGCCACCCAGGCGCCCCTATTTTCTCTCATCTTAAAGAAAAAGTGAGGACTCTTCATTCTGGATAAGGGGGAGAAGACTTAGTTCTCCCTACTCCTCCTGGCTAAGTATAACTAAAAGTCATGGACATAATAGAACAACCATAAGAAGACTATGAAATATTGGAAGAAGCAAGAAGACTACCTAGGGGCTTCAGGATCTAAGAACTACATAGGAATGTGTTCTCTGAGTTTTCTTCTTATGTCCCATATATCCTGGACTTGGAAATGGAGGAGTCTGAAAGCTGGAACCACCAACAGGCACAGGGGAAAAAACCAAACCAAAACAAAAACACTTAAAACTTGCTCCCTATAGTCAAAGGACCCAGAAAGGAGCAGCATAGCAGGACAAAATCCTTTCTGACAATATTGTACCCCAATCAAACATAATGAATGGTCCCTGCCTGCATAATCTCAGGAGAGACCAAATGGAGAGTTTGGATTTCTGTCCCTCACATGGTGGCCTCAGTGTTGTGCTGGTGGAGACCGAGTGAGGAGTCTGGACTTCCACCTCTGTCCTCTAATTACCGAAGCCTGGAGGTTCTGGGTGGCATTTCTGTCCCTGTTAGCATGCTACCAGTGGGGACCGAGTGGGCTTTCCAATAGCAGGAGGCAGTGTTCCTCACTTTTTCAACCAGAGAATGGAAGGGTAACCTTAGAGAGCAGAGATCTAGAGAAAGGAATTCTATAAACATGCACAAGAATTTACTGACCGACTCACACATGAAACTGATTTACATTAACTCACCAAAAAGTCTGAGAACTGAACTAAAGTGTGGAACAGTACCCTAGTTTGCAGAGTGGCCTCTCAGTAGCACACAAACAAAGCAGATCAGAAGAGCTCTGAAAACTAAATTGTCGTTGGAACCACAGCCCACAAAAGTAGGCCAGGACCTAAGCACTAAACCAAAACAGGGTGACTGCTGGCAAAAAGAAAAGATTTAAATATAATCCAAAGTCTTCTAACATAATATTCAAAATGTCCAGGTTATAATTGAATCATTTGTTGTGACAAGAACCAGGAGAATCACTTGAATGAGAAAAGACAATCAACACACAGTAATACCAAGATGAATCAGATGTTGGAATTATCTGACACAGATTTAAAGTAGCCATCAGTAAAAAACAATAAATAAAAAATAAAAAAATAAAGTAGCCATCAGAAAAATGCTTCCATGAATAATCATGAACTCTTTTGAAACAAATGAAAAAATAGAAAATTTCAGTGAAGTAGAAAATATAAAAGAGAACCAAATGGGAATTATAGAGCTGAAAAATACAATAACCAAAATAAAAAATTCATTCAATGAGCTCAATAATAGTTTGGAGATGACAGAGGGTAGAATCAGTAAATTTGAGGACAGATCATTAGAACTTACCCAAACTGAACAGAGAGAAAATAGACTTATCATCAGTGGGGGTGATGGGTGGCTCAGTCGGTTAAGCATCTGCCTTTGGCTCAGGTCACGATTCCGGGATCCTGGGATCGAGCCCGGTAGTGGGCCCCGTGCAGAGTCTGCTTCTCCCTCTCCCTCTGCCCCTCCCCCTGCTCGTGTTCTCTCTCTCTCTTGCTCTCTCTCTCAAACAAATAAAATCTTTAAAAAATTTTTCATTTCTTAAAAAAAAAAAAAGATCAGGGACCCATGTAAGAACAACAACAAAAGACCCAACATTTCTGTCACTGAAGTCCCAGATGGAGAGAAGAGTGTGGAATTTAAAAAAATATTCCAAGAAATAATGACTAAAAATTTCCCAAATTTGGTGAAAGGTCAAGAAGTTAAACAAATCCCAAATGAAGTAAACCCAAAGAAATCAAAGCCAAGACACATTATTGTCAAGCTTCTGAAAACTAATGACAAAGAAGAAAATCTTGAGAGAGAAAGGGGAGGGGGAGAGATTGAGGGAGGAAGGGAAATGGAAGAAAGAGGTGATGCCTGTCCAACAGGGAACACCAATTTGAATGTTAATGTCATCTGAAATCACTTGAAATGCTCTTACCAAGGTCACTATTGGCCTCCTAATAAACAATTACATGATCTTACTTGGGACTCTGCTGCATTTTCTGTCAACCACGCCTCCTTTTTGGGAACACTGTCTTCCCTTGCTGTCTGGGACATCAGAGCATCCTGGTTTTCCCTTTCAGTGCTCATTCCCAGGCTCCTCTTTTTCTACCCATCTGTTTAGCTCTCCCAGGGCTCTGACCTCTCTCTTCACATTTGTTGTCCTCTTCACACAAGACATGCTCCCTCTCACAGTTTTGTCCACTGTTCACCTAGATTTAAGTCGGGTTTACTGAGGTGATATTTACATCTAGTAAAATCCACCTATTTCAGTGTTCAGTTCTATGATTTTTGACAAACATACAGTCCTGCTACCACCACCATAATCAAGAAAAAGAATATTTCCTCCACCACCACCCAAAATTCCTTCATACCCCACTTTGTTGTCCATCCCTCCCCCACCTCCAGTCCTTGGCAAGCACCGATCTTTCTTCTGTCTCTACAGTTTTGCCTTTGCCAGAAGGTAGATTCCATGCATTTTAAACATCTACCAATAAAAATGATGCCTTCCTCATTTATACCTCTAGTGCTGTCTTCTGGGCTTCAAAGTTGTCTATCCAATGTCTTTCGTTTGGGTCATGTTTAGAATCCTTTTTTGTTCATGCATCAAGAGGGTTAAGTGATTTACAAGTTACTTAGAGCCTTGGTTTCCCTCCATGAAAGCAGGTAATGTTACTTTGTTGATTTCTTGGGGGAGGTTAAACAAGGTAAATAAATGCCACTAAGGAGCCTACCAGGCTTGGTATTCACAATAGGTACTCAAGACATCGTTAATATCATCTGCTCTTAATGAAGTTCAATTTCTTCAAGGGTCCTGCACCTACTGAGGATGGAGTGTGAGATTTCTGAGTTGTTAGTCCACTTGCTGGAGAGGTCAGGCCTCCTCAGAGGCCAGGAAGCCTTCTCCCCACCAGTCAGTGCTATATATCTCTAACAACATACTGGGCGAAAGCATGAGTAACATTTGCAATGACTGCAAATCTGAATTCTCAGAAAGAGATTGTAGTACAATTGAGTTTTGCAACCAACCAATTACAATTCATGTAATGAAAATGCCTCTAGTTAGCTTCAAGTTTATGAGGCTGATTAATATCTGAAATAAAGTTTCATTTCAGATCCCTTTTACTTAAAGGCAAAAAAAAGAAAGTGCACAATGTTATTTTGCAGCATATACTGCTCCAATATGATTACTCACAAGACCTCCCAGTCATTAACAGTACCATACACATTTCAGCCTTGTTTCACATTGGATGGGTACAGGGAGAAGTGACAGACCCATTCACTCCTACATCTTTTTGTATTCTGAGTCTACATGTTTTCATACACTATTAGCCAGTAGCAATTTATAATGTATTCCAAGAAGCCATGTGATATTTTAGTGGATGCTTCTTCTCAATTTCTCTCTAGATGAACTAAACAAAAGTACCTTAATAAAAGTAAACTGACAAGAATCACACTGTTCTCATTTCAAACACACATAAAGGAACTAAAATGTTCTGAAATATGCCAGGCAGTTTTTATTAATCCTCTAACCTCCAGAGAAAGGGCTTGCCATTAGATTTACATTAGAATTGTCACAGCTAGCAATTTTTTTAATACCAGAAGCTAGGCTTCGACTGATTTCATGCTACACATACACACTAAAAATGCAGTTAGTGTAACGCAAAGAAATTAAAATTACAATTGAAGTGTCATACAGTAAGTGAAAAAGCTTTAACGATCTGTCTGGTCATGGAGCTAATAATGACTTTACGCAGAATGCAGTGAAACAAAGGTGTCTTTCTCAAGAGCCATAGTGCATCTGTGGCCAGCAGTATTTTGCTGAGGCCATATACAGCTGTACTTGGTTATAGGAATATTAGTTAAGTGGGCCTATAAAAAACAGCTGTATTTGAGATCACATAGGACTCTGCACATTTCCTCCCTGTGGCAGCCAATCAGAAATCTTGCTGACAGGCAAACTTGTACAGAACGAATGATCCTATTTAGATTAATTCTTCTTAATGCCTTACACAGGCCTACTTCCCTGGCATATCGTGGAGAAGGCAGGTCAGCTCCATTCAAAACCTGGAGATAGAAAAAACAAGCTTGATTACTTGATAAAATATATGACGATACTGGTAGGGAATGTGGAGTGCTCAATCCCTGTAAAAGTAAGACTGGTGGGCTCTTCCCCAGCTCAGAGTTCAGGCATGAGGCACTCTGGAAAAAGAGCCCTCAGCCAGCAGGTGGTCTGGAGAACTGAGATTTAACTGTGGTTCTGTTATTGCAGTTTCAGTTCTGTACTCTCTACCCAGTAACATGATACATCCTCACTCTTTGCCATGAAACTTTGAAATGCCCTTGAATCCTTGGCTCTGGGCTTTGGCCCATAGGATGTTAACCAACACCACAGAGCGGACTGCAATGTGCTTACTTGGCTGGGCTCACAAGCTCTTCGGCCTCTGCCATTGACATGAGAAGAACATACCTGAGCTAGCACACTGGGTCCAGTGGGATGATGGGAGACATGTGGAGCAGACATGTGAGCTAGCCCAAGGCAAGGTCAGCACAGCTGCCGAGCCAAGCCCAGCTCAGGACAGCCAACCTGCAGGCCCATAAACAAAACAAGTGCTTCCCATGGCTGGCCACTGAGATTTTGCAGTTGTCTGTAATGTAGCGTGATTGTGACCATAGTTAACTGAAGCAGTCACTAAGGACTCTGTGACCCTAGGCAATCTCTTCCCTGCCTGTCCTCATCTATAAAGTGAGGGGAGGGACTGGAGGGTCCATACAGCCTTTTCTAAAGGTAACCGGGGACCAAGAAACCTGGGATGAAAAAAGCTCCAGACTCTAGGTGCTCAGGGTTCTTCAAGGCTAGAAGGAGCTGAGGGAAACACTTCAGCTGGCCCTGTGGGCAGGCAGAGGAGCCTTTATGCCCAGGGACATGTCTGAAAGGTCTGGCAATGTGTCCAGTTATGTAAAAAGTCTGTGAACGAAGAAGGGCCTGACAAACTTTTTAGACAGCTCCTAAAGAAAACTTGTTTTTCTGTTGATTTAAACATAAACAAAAAAGCAAGTCAGAAGCAGAATTGGAGAAAAAGGAAATCTTTATTTTTAAACACTAGTACATTTTCAGGCTGTTTTAAAAAGGAAAAATCATATTAGTTGAAAACTATGCATCAAAGCATATTTATTTAAACTCTAATTTTACAAACACATAATGAAAGAAATATATTTTATAAATATCTACTCAGAATATTATGAAAAAAAAGTGTTTAAAAATAACAGCCCCAGATCTCCCTCTTTAAATATATAAAATTCCCATACAATTCATAAGAATTCTTTCTCAAGAGCCAAAAATTTCACAAAGGCCAACAACTCAGTTCTCATCAGACACAATCAAAAGTAATAGGGATATAAAAAAATGTAAAAGTTCTGTACAAGGGAAATTACAGATAGCACACGGGTAAATCTCATTACCATACAGGCCATTTGTGTTTTAAAAATGTTTTATAAAAACTGCCATTTAAAACAAATAAGTGAGAGTCCTTCCCTGACTGCGGAAATTATATAAATTATCACCCTCTTACCTGGGTATCGAGGCTCCCACTTGCTGGGGTTAGGGAGAGAAGTCTCCATGTGTTTCCTAAGGGCCTAATTAGGCCACAGGTGAGGACCCACCGCCTCTGTCAGTGAGTCTTTTTGGTGGGAGATTCACTATTATTTCCTTTCACTTAGATTCTTTGGGATCACTGAAGACAATTGCTCACAAGTGAAAGCAAGACTAGGGGAGGACTTCAGATTGTTGTGTCCAATTAATAACACTTGTAATCTGTGGTCCAGGTGACCAAACTCTGAAAAGCCTAATTTTCCACTGTCAGAGACATACCCCGTCACCTACCCCAGTGAAACACATCGCACGTCCCCAAGGTTGTCCCTTCATCTTTCCTTTTCTGGCCCACGTTGCTCTGTTGCCTGTAGCAGCATATGCAGGTTATTGTCTCTTCTGACATTTTTTCTGAAAAGAGCTCTTCAAAAAAGTGCGGTACACAGGATCATCCACATATTCATTCTTAAACCTGGAGCTCAGCACTCTTTGTCTCTTTTTCTCCCCTTGGATTATGTCTGCTCCATAAAATGTGTCTTCAAATCGCATATCAGAGGCTGTGGACTAGAAAGAGCCAGCGTCATGCTGCGGAAAGCACAGCATTTGACCATAACGAGAATGGACAAAGATCTGATCTAGCCAGCACAGCATTTGACCATAACAAGAATGGACAAAGATCTGATCTAGCCAGCTCGGGGTGGCGAGCAGAGGCCCGGCTACTAGCCCAGGATTTGGGGCCTCCCACCTGCTCCATCCAGGCTCCTGCTTCCATGTAGCCCCAACTTTCTTCAGGATCTCCCACCCCCAGCAGAAGCAGGATGAAAGTCTTCTCATTTAAATCTCCCTCACTCGCCATCTCCCCTCTGGCTCTTTCCCAACCAGGTTTTTGACAAATCTATCAACAGTCATCTCTAATTCACCCCACTCCTATTTACCTCTGGGCCTTCCCTGAAACTGTCCTTGCTTCAGTCCAGTTCCTATGACACTTTTTCATCCTAAATGGTATTGCTGGAATTGCTCTCATCTCTGACACTTTATAAGCCCTTCCTCCTGCCTCTCTTCTTCCTCTGGTTGCTCACTGTTGATGTCTCAGGGGTTCTCCTTTCTTAACTATCTGTTCAACTCTGATGCTCCTGATGTTTTGCATTTCTCTTCTGCACATATGCTCCCTGAGCCCTCACACCCACACTCCTGGCTTCAATTCCTGCTTCTTCTCCAAGGATGCTCACATCTCTCACTCCAGTTCAGACCTCCTTCTGTGCACAGGCCTGCATGTCCAACTGCTCAGCAGGCATCTCAGAGTACTGATCCCAGGGGCACTTCAAATCAACCTGCCCTAAATTGAACTCACAGTCTTCCCTCCCCATTACTATCCTTCCTATATTCCATACATGGCATAGTTATCCTATCCATGTAGCTACACTGTTTAGAAACCTAACAGTCACTATAAATGTCCCCCATCCCCACCACGTCCAGGTCCCCTTCTACATGTTCCTTGAAGCCCTCCATCCTTCCTTCTTTGTCCCTGCTGGTCCCATGGTACAGGCCTCACATTTCCTCCCCGAAATCACTGCAGCAAATGCCGCACCCCCAGGCTATTTTCTACAGTACCACTAGAAGAAAGTGCTCTACAAACTAACCGATTATATGACATCCCTGATTATCATCTCTTTCAATAGCTGTGCCGTCTTTGAAGAGGGCATCCAAGCTCTCTAGACCTACATAACTTAGCAAAATCCTACCCCATGTGCTGGTCAGATAGAATTACTTGCAGTTCCTGGCCACACCTTACTGGCTCATGCTTTTCTGTCATTGGATGTACTTTCCCTTTGCATGGACACTGTTCAATTTTCTCTGCCACAGGCAAACCTGAGGGCCCTTCTTTTGGTTCCTATAAGACTTTATGTGTCAACGCAGTAGAATGAGGTCAGTGGCAGAGATGAGGGGCAGTTAACTTTCTCCCCACCAGGGATTCCTTGAACCCCTTGAGTGTGAGGATATTAGGGAGTACTGATTTTTACATGTTCTCCACACCCAGCAACTCAGTCACTGCTCAATTAAGTGTTAGCCAGGTGGAAGGAATGTGGGCCTTTTCTGTTATGCTCAGGTAAAGGCTACGTTAAGACACTATATTTGCTTCCCAATTCCCTATTATTTTGTCTCCTAAAATGCATTTCTAACTGATTTTCACGAGGTAGATCACTCCAGAGGATGCCGATGCCCAGTGCATCTACTGTCACTGAGGCCACCTGCTCTGGTTGGTGACAGAGACAGAGTCCCAGCTTTGAGGACTTGAAACACATGGTCAGTCATGAAGAAGAGATAAACAATGGAACAGTTACAAAGAAGCTTGAAAACTAAAAAATGGACCCAGGTGCACAGCAGGCATGTTCCCCGCCAGTTCATAAGATGGTTATCTAGGGTAACAGGCTACTTGCATGGACCCCCAGACACTACCTTGTTTCACTCGGGAAGAAAATAAAAGATTATGGGTTGGCTGGGCACCCTCTGCCATTAGGAGAAAACATTTTTGTTTCATTCATTCTTGGCAAAGTACTTCCTATGAGTAATCTTTCCCTTTTATAAGTGCTCAAGTTATCAAAGGAGAAAATAAAACATCTATGAAAGTGTTGCCACTGTGTGAGAACAGCAAAAGTCAGCCTCTCAAATACAATAATAAAACCGATTTACCAGCAGCTCTACTTAATTATGCACCGTTGCCATGGTTATTCTGTGAGACAATAAAAGGTAATAGGGCCATTTCTGAGGTTAGTGGGAAAGAACCCCTGCAAAATCACCGAGGTGGACTGCTGACTCTTTTGAAAAATTTCTTCCCAAGTCAGCGTGTGTCTGGGTGAGCAGCAGTCATTAAAATATGAGGCCTCCTACTTAGCAGTGAGGCTGCTAACCCACCCCTCCTTTAAAAAAACAAAAGAGATTTCTCTAATCATAAAATATCTTCCATCAATGAGTTTTCCAATTAGATTTGTTTCACCAACTGGAAAAAAAAATAGCAGTCATAGATAGACCAACCAAGGGCCAGAGGGTTATATACAAACCTGAAGGAAAGGCTGGATTGCTACAACAAGAGCACATAAGTCTTCGATTCAATAAAAACAGAGGTAGCAAACTGGATTTAGTAACTATGAGCCTTTGTTCCTGAAGATATTTTCTATTAGGTTCAATTGTTTGACATAACAGGTTACACTCAGATAATATATGTGATTTACGTATTTTTTACTGACTCTTTTTAATTAAAAAATTTTCTCTGAGAATTAAAAAAAAAAGTTGGATGTTGGTGTGATTGTTCAGAGAAATGGATCTTAGGAAATTCAGGAGCTGGGTTCAAAAAAGGCTATGCAGGAAGGCAACCTGGTATTGAAGACAAATCTATTATGGAACAAAGAGATTGTGAGCTGAGCAGAAAGTAAAAGGCGTTCTTTTAATATGATTAAGAAACAGTATTTGAAATTTACAAAACCCAGCTGGTGCTTAATCACATATGCATTAGAAAATCAAAGACCTGAGAGACTTAGAGAGGACTACCTACTCCATTCCCCATCCTTCAATCTCTAGGTGAATGAATGAGTGAATGAGTGAATGAATGAATGAATAAAGGAGGGGGAGCAAGGGAGGGCAGAGAGAGGAGGGAGAATCTATGGAAGACAGGAGCACAGCATGAGAGGCAGCCATCTTTGGCATCTTGAAGAAGAAAGTTGTTCTTAAGAGATTTTTAAGATGTAGGGCATGGACAGATTTCTTAGATCTTTTTTTAGGAATTAACCAATGTCTTTACATGAGGAATATTTGATCTTCTCTTCCCTGCAGTTCATCTGGTGGTTAATCTATTTTCAGGTGTGTGGGTCCCCTATGTGTCACGTTTCTCCCAGATGAGTAGCAGAGCTGATACTATCACTCTGCTCTTGATATACTCTGAAAGACCTTCCTCTCAAGGGTGAAGCTCATAAAGTCAGCTGATACCTGGTGCAGTTACCCTGTTCCCAGGACCCCACCTGACTGGAAAAGGAGCTAAATATACAACTGAAGATTTAAGGAATCCAATGATTTTCCAAATTAAGGTAACTCTATCATTGCAGAAAAGTATATCATAAGCATTCACTGAAAACGAAGGGTGTCATTTATTCTGAAAAAAAATTTCATTTTAGTTAAAAAAATCCCATTCAAATTTCCCTGTTCAGGATTTATTATTTCGCAGATGTAGTAGATGCAATTCTAAATGAGTAAAACTGACTTCATTTCAGGGTCCACTAAATATTTTATGATACAATAATGAAAACTAAGTTATTGTGAATTATATTTTTTTAACAACTTCAGTTTTGATTATTTGTCCATGTTTATTTGTCTTTTTAATGGCATGTATAAAGCTTGAAACTAAAAACATTTTCTTTTTTTAAAAAAACAGCTTTAGTATTCCCACACCTAGTTTTGGGGCTTTTTAAAATTCCTTTAGTTATAAAAGTGAGAGCTTGGTTTAATTATGAACTGACACAACCATTAATGAGTTTCTGGAGAGACGTTAATCAATATATGATAAGGCTATAGAAAACCAGACGTTCATTTATACCATGTCCCCTTCAATCTACTACTGAAAACTTCCTTTAATGTTGCTTCTGCTAACAAGATTATAAATGCCTGGATGGTACCTTTGTATGCTCCTAGTGCCTTGCATAGAGTACGTATTCAACAACTATTTTGGTATGCCAATAAGTGTTACATCATTTGACCTCATTAGAAAGGAAAACAAGGAACCTGCACTGGTTTTCTGTTTGGGGCCAAAGTTGAGGTTTGCCTAAGTAAGGGAAAAGTTGTACTGGCTTTCCTGAAAATCAACCCAAAGGCCTAAGTATGTTTCTTGCTGGGCTTGGGAAACAGAGAGAGATCCCTGAGGGGTATTGGCCAGCACTTACAAAACGAGCTTTCACTCTCTTGGGTAATTCTTCGTCTAAAGTATAGATATCCTCTCTCTTCATTGCTATCTGGGACCCATCTTCAAATTCAACCTAATGAGAAATAAGACATCATGATATATATATGTATAATATATGCATACACACACACATATTCATACACAAAGAAGCATTCACCTTTTTTTTTTCAAGGTTCCAATTAACTACATAAAGAAAGGGAAAAAAGGACTCAACAGAACAAAAAAGAGAACCAGCCAACAACTAAGGAAGGAAGGAGAGCTCTTTCCCTTATCAAACTAAGAACAACATATGTTTTCAAACAGGCCAAAATTCTTTTTTAATTTTATTTTATTATGTTATGTTAATCACCATACATTACAATATTAGTTTTTGATGGAGTATTCCATGATTCATTGTTTGCATATAACACCCAGTGCTCCATTCAATACATGCCCTCTTTAATACCCATCACCAGGCTGACCCATCCCCCCACCCGCTCCCCTCTAGAACCCTCAGTTTGTTTCTCAGAGTCCACAGTCTCTCATGGTTCGTCTCCCCCTCTAATTCCCCCCCTTCATTTTTCCCTTCCTACTTTCTTTCTTTATTTTTTAACATATAATGTATTATTTGTTTCAGAGGTATAGGTCTGTGATTCAACAGTTTTACACAATTCACAGTGCTCACCATAGCACATACCCTCCCCAATGCCCATCACCCAGCCACCCCATCCCTCCCACCCCACACCACTCCAGCAACCCTCAGTTTGTTTCCTGAGATTCAGAATTCCTCATACCAGTGAGATCATATGATAATTGTCTTTCTCTGTTTGACTTATTTCACTTAGCATAATACCCTCCAGTTCCATCCACGTTGTTGCAAATGACAAGATTTTGGGGGTTTTTGATGGCTGCATAATATTCCATTGTGTGTGTGTGTGTGTATATATATATATATATATATATATGTGTGTGTGTGTGTGTGTGTACACACCACATCTTCTTTATCCATTCATCTGTTGATGGACATCTTGGCTCTTTCCATAGTTTGCCTATTGTGGACATTGCAAACAGGCCAAAATTCTTGAAAATTGTCTTGGAATATGTGATATGAAAACTTTATCCTCACCCCCAAAGCAAAAACACAGAAACAAATCTGCTGCTCAAATGATTTCTCAGAACATGAGATTGTGGCCAATTTAGCATTAAGACTGGCTGGGCCTGTAGGTACCATTTGTTTCTTTAAGAGGCTCTGATACCGTATGAGGGAGAAATGATGATATATTTACTCTTATATAATAATCCTCCTAAAGTAATTTCTCAAGTTCTTAGAGAAACTTTAACTTTCAAAACTCCTTTTGTCAAACTGAACCATTCAGCCAGGAAAATCCCAGGTTCTCAACCTCGTAACATGTAAACCACAACAATGTGTGAAAACCTTCATCTGAAATGAAAATTTAAAACTTCTTCTTCAGGCTAATCAAATGGCAGCAAATAATTTCATAACCTGTTTTTTCAACATTCTAGATTTTGTCAGAGAAAAGTAAGTGACACTGGCTAACAGAAACCTAGACCATTTGGGGGAAATTCATCAAATGCCTGATTCAGAGTGATTGTTCTTGGTTTAGGTTTAACCACACGTGACCTCTATCAGGAGCAAACAACAAAAGGGATGCAATCAGGACAGAATGTCTAATATGTTCTAACCCTGAACCATTTATGATATTTTTCAAGTCTCCAAATTGTCTGTTTGAATTCTTTACATGTAAGCTCTAAGAATAGGCTTGCACTTTTTGTTAAAAGGTAAGTGAAACCATGCAGCTACACTATGTTAATAAAAAGAACTGCTGGAGTTTAAAAAAAATATTACAATAAGGATAATATATATAATCAAATTTCTTACTCATGTACTGCTCACATTTGACTAAGCTGAAACGGTAGGGTGGAATTAGGTCTCGGTCACAGGAGAGCTCCCCCCGTTACTTCCCAGAAGGCTGAGATGAGGAGGCTTCTCTTCCTGGCCTTGTTTTAGCAGAATGGTTTCTTTAATATTTAATTAGGCCAAGGTGTCATCTCACTTATACAATTTGATAGCATAGCTAGAACTACTTGTGCCTACCTTTCTTCTGTTTTAGGTAATTTGAAAATTCTAAAAAGAGAGAAAGGCAATTATAAAACTAAAAAGGAGTACGGTGAGATGACCAATCATTCCAGGACCAACGGGTCTCCCGGGATGCAGGACTTTTAGCACTAAAATCAAGGACAGTCCCGAGCAAGCTGGTATGGTTGTTCACCCTAGTTGGGACAGAGCTGAGAGTAAACTCTGGCTCTTCCCTTTACCAGCTGTGTGCTCTTCAACAAATTATTAAATTCATGTAACCTTTTTACCCTCATTCTCCTGGGAGGGTCAAAAAAGTGCATACACTTAGGATATTTAGCACTGTGCAATAGGAATTTTTTGGTTACATCTATTTTTATAAACATCTTTGCTTATTCAATGATGAGACTGAATAATTAGACACAAAACACAAAATGATCTCAAAAGGGCACTTGGTTTAATGAAGAATTTTAAACTACTTGTACTTGAGAGACAACTTTAATATTAGCCTTAACTTTTTCATTGAGTCTATAAATATGCTTTTAGTTCTATATTGATAGGCCATCACAAATTCAGCTGAAGTTAACACACTGATTACTAATTAGCCTGAATTTCAGCATGTCTTCCTTATGATACTTTTCATGTAGCTAATAGCTTTTCTACATATAAGATGCTTCATTTTTGCATTTATTGTTTAACTAAATATAATTGTTTTCTTTTGAAATGATGTAGTAATGCTTCTTTTCTAGGAGTCTCCAGTATTACCAATCTGTCTTATGATTTTTGCCTAATTCTGGACATTCTGATACAAAGAAGCTCCAGCAACTTAACACTATGACAAAGGGGAAAATAGCTTTTACACACACATGCACATACGTGTGTGCAAGTACACACATACACAACATGTATATAAATGTCCTCCCCTCCCTACTCACCTTGGGCTTTTCTAGACCTTAAAAAATGTTCAAGTTTCCCAAAGCTCTTTGACCTCCTTTAATTACCCTGTGCTCTAGTTCCTGGTGCAATGTCTAACAGTGCACTCTTCCACTGATGCCCCTGCCCCTTACCAGTCTTTGAACAATTTCTGTGCTGAAACTGGCAGTCTTATCGCTCTCAAGCTGTTTTTAACTTAACGGGCCAGAACCTTCTTTTTTCTTCTTTTACTTCAATCCTCCTGTTTTTACTCTACTGCTTAGCTTGAGAACACTGATTTCTGCCACCATGTTACTGAAAGCACTACAATGTACTGATTCTAATAAATGTGTTCCTTTTTAAAGCCTAAAGGAATATAAATGCACATCTGCCATCCATATTGTTTCCCTTGTTAGAGTTTACTCATTCTCATTTCTGATAGGGATAAAATATTTTCATTGTTTAATTGTATATGTACTCTTTAGTAATATGTAGCATTCCCTAGTGAACAGAATATCCAACTGATTGTTGTACTTTTCGTGAACTAAGCACTCCTTTAAGCTTAGGTGGCCACAACTGTGTCAATGCATAATTGATTTGGGTTTGAGGAGACACCCAATGGGGGTATGTCTCTCAGGCAAAAGCCGCCCATTCAGGGGCTGCTGGCTGATGAAGAGCCATCATTGTCTTGGCTTACAGTGAGATAAAGGAGCCAATTAGTCTCTCCCCATATGATGTACACACAAGAAAGCAGCCTACCATCCAGTCGCTTATTTTTGTGGCCTAACTGTATTCTTTACAATTAAACCATCCACCAAATGTTATTAGTTTCCCAGTGTTGAACTTGATAATAAAACTCCAATATGTGGGTCGTTTGACACCAAGTCTTTGCCTCCTTTATAAAATAAGAGGTGCTCCAAATTCATGTGGTTTATTGATCAGCAGTACAATGGATATACATCTGCCCTCTGGCTTCTCCTGTCCATCTCAGCAAGCATCTCACACAGGACAGCACTCACCTGGTACATGTGGGCAACATTTGATCCCAGATATTTTGCTCCATAGAGTTTGCCATCAGGCCACTTGACTTGCACGACTTCTCCCTCAGCAGGAGGGCCCAGTTTTACACAGTCTCGGCTCTGTGGAAGAAATAGAGACAGGCTTTTCAAGGCAAGTGTCTAAGTGACTGCATTTGGAACTTAGCAAACGATGAACTCCTGGCAATTAAAAGGAGTTATTGTCTCTGTGTTTTATGGATTATGATCTTGCATGGGTGTTCAGGGGAAGAGATATGAGCCAAAGGAGTACTTAAAGATTCAGCCTCCATCATAAAACTGCAAAGGAGCCACTATAAGCCAAGCAGGAAAAGAAGAGCAGCATTTACATTCGCTACTTGACGAAGAATCGTTCAGAGGGTAACTAAAACATGCACAGAAACTCCTTTAGCTGAAGAAGAGACCAGCTCATGATTTACAACACCTGACATTTATACAGTATTTTGCAGTTAACCAAATGCTTTAACATACAACTCATTTGATCCTCAATAATCACTCCACGAAGTAGGCAGAGATTATTAATTATCCCCATTTTACTGACAAGGAAACTGAGCTCCAAAGGGGCTCCTTTAAGTTGTCAGAATCTCTGCAGGAGTGAAGCTGAATGGGAGAATAGTAAGAGTTGGGACACACAGGTGGAAATGGGGCCAGAGAGGAACAGAGTGAGGTCCAAGCCGGCAAAACAGCAAGGGAAAAGGAAGGCAAGAAGCACCCGCAGCATGGCAGCTGAGGCTGGGAGGGGAGTGTGCTGTTTAGCAGGCCTCCTCAGAAGATCCTTGGACCTCCCTGGAGAGGCAAGCTTCTGCCGGCCGCCTATTAAGTGACCACCCCTCTTCCTTCCACAGGCATCCATGGAGGCACCCATAGTCAGTCTTTCATTTCATGCCTTCTGCTCAACACTGCCTCCTCCTAAGAGAGTAGATCAGAGCAAAGCCTGTAGTCCATCTTGAAAGGTGCTTTGTTTTTTGGTAGGGAAGGGAGGTAACAGGTCAAATAAAATGTTTTCACAGACATAGTTTGCAAACTCTTAAATTTGTATGTATTGGGTATGACATAGAAAAATTTTAATACAAATGAATTAAATACTTGACCTCTTTGGTAAATTTTTTGAACATTTAGCAATTTGTGTTTTGCTAATATCTGTATTTTACTGATGAGGCCAATCTGACTGATCGAAATACACACTTGACCAATCAAGCTATAAATGCAGACTGGGCATGGTTCTATGGTTTAAATGAGAGGCACACACAGGAAATATTTTAGTTGTTTATGACCAGAAATCCACCATCTATTACTTTTCATTATTAATAGAAATTTTGCATTATAAAGGAGTGGCCATTTTATTGTTGGGTTTGGAGTATACATGAGAGGCTCAGCTATTCATTTTTCTCACTGCAGACTCCCTTCCATCTAAAGCTATGGGCAAAGAAAAATTTGTGTGCTCAGAGGCTCTACCAAATTGACAGTCTGCTCTTAGTTAAATAAAAAGTTTCTCCTTGGCCTCTGTAATATTTGGCCTCTGGGCATGCAGAATTGAAAGGGTAGGCTGTAGAAATGTGTTCCACATATGCCCCTGGGGTTATCATTTCACTTTGCATTTCCCTTCCAAAAATGTACCTGGTACCAAGAACACTGGAGGGTGCAGCTTCTCTATACATACTACTCAGTCTCCTAGGCTGGGAAGCTACATAGGCCCTGGGATAACTGAGCTGAAACCTGGAAGCTTTGGGAATAGGAGTAGGGAGCGGGGGAGGTGGCACAAGAGCGTGTATCTTCCCGCTCCTAAAGTTTTCTTCCACGCGGAGGAGCTCCACTGGGGTAATGTTCCTGGCTTCTTTTCCACTCTCATTCATCCACTCTTCCAAGAGAATAAGCAATGACTTAATTTTGTTGTTGAGTTCTGAAGGAGACAGCATTTTCCAAACTATGCACCACAGGGCTTTGGGCCACCCCAGCAAACACAGGGGCTCGCGGGATATTTTCAGGGGAAACACAGTGACACTCGTCAGACACCAAGTCTTAAGCTGTTTAGACCTAAGTTACTTAATAGATGGAACTGTGTAAAAAAGATGTGCCGAGATACCCAGGGGATGGGAGCCAGTAAAGTTTGGTAACTGTGGCTTTACTCCCCATGTTCCCTTTCCCTTTGGAGCCACCCTGTGGACAGAGAACTCAAGTTCTGCTCTGCCCCTTCCCCAGAGAGGAGCTGGAGGTGTCCTGCACCCCTGTCACTAGGAGGCCTAATCCTCAGGTCCAGTTTCAGGTACCCTGTTTGCCCACAGATATAATTATACCACACACTACAACATCTGCTTTATTAGTAATGAAGAAGATCTTTTCAGTCTCCAAATCCTGACTCCATGGTCTCTCTATATTGCTTTTCCTCAGGCAAGATAATTCTATTTATTGGGCCCTACAGTCCCAGCCGAAGGAATTCAAGGCCTTGGGGGAACACAGAGGATGCACTCCCTAATTTATTCACCCACCAAATACAACTGCTAAGTAGGAGACTTAGGTTCTTACTTTTAGAGATCTAATCTTTGACAGAGATTTTCTAACATTTAAAATAATTCTTCAAAACAAATCCTGACCTGAAATTTTAAGTACCATATCACCAAAGGTGTGGCAATGGCCATGGAAATGTGGCCTAAGCAAAGTATGAAGATACTTGAGCAATTTATCATAATAATATAGCTTTTTAAATAAACTAAACATAAGCAACTTTACCAAGTGAGAAACAATTCTTTTTTTAAAAAAAAGATGTTTGAAAACAAAATGTCTGAGATATGGTTTGATATCTGTCTCACTGTCTATTTGCCCTTTACTCACAAGTCTTAATTAGGCATTGAAAGTACCTGACTTCAGAGCAACTTACAGCTCAGCCTCTACCTAACTTCGCTCTGTATCAGTCACAAAAAATCACTTCATACCCTTTCATGTCAAAATCCAGGAAGGACATCTCAGTTTGCTTTCTCAATCTGGCTTTCAGAATTCTTTTTTTCTCTATTCATAGTAGAAGAATAAAGAAAAATAACCAACTATATAACAACACAAATTTGTTCTGTGACTTTCCTTTCCTCATCCTCCACTAGGAGGCATCCCTCTTCGCCTTGATGGCTACCTTCTCATTCTCTGCCAGGCCAGTTAGCTGGAAGTGGTTTTATTCTGATTTGCATATAACTTCATTTAGTATTATTCACTATTTACACCCCAGCTACTTTCCAAATGGATTTAAGGCAGCTCATAGTAATACATAAATAAATGTATTTCTGTAACATCTAGTTCCTCCACAGAGAGATGATTTCAACTCACCAGCTGTCTCAAGATTTTGAGTTTGCCAGAAACTTTCTATGACTACATGGAGTAAAAAGCATTCAAACAGGAATGGAAGTAGAAGCATGTGGGCTGAAGAAAAGAAGCTGAAAGTTTTGATATTGAGGTTTTTCTGGTCCCTCCAAAGCAGGAGTCACAATGATTGTCACAATCATTAATCCAGTATCTATTTACTGACCATCTGGGTGAGACACTGGAGGCGTGAACAATGTCTAGCTCCCCAAGTTAGGGACAAAGGGCATCTTGCCCACACTTGGAGGCCTGTCACACTGAGCCCCGTATCTGCATGGCGTGACCATCTCAGGGTCCTTGAAGGGAAATCCATGTGGAGTGTGAGCTTTGGTTGCCATGATCACTTCAACCAGAAAAGAACTTCTATTTGATTTATGGATTGAATAAGTTTTACTGATTGAACAAGCTGAATAAGATTTCACATTTAAAAAAAAAAAAAGTTTCTCTTAAAAATAAAAAGTCAGAAAAATAGAATCATGAGGGGATTTAGTTTGTGAAAAGCCCCAGTGAATGGTCTGCCCCCTCTCTTAAAGGCCTTCAGCTGGCTCACATCTCCCGGGGCTGTACACAAGGAGCATAGCTCCTTAAAGTGTGGTCCCAACCACTGAGGCACACATTGAAAATGAAGATTCCAGCCTCCCTCCCCCCATAGCTCTATGTGACCCAGGTGACTTTTTTTTAAAGCATTTTAGTATTTGAGGTGTATTAAAGGATGTAAAATGCTAAAGAGGTCTTTCCTAATGCAGTTCTTAGTGTGTTGCCGGAGCAAGTAAACCCCTTTGCTGGAAAATTAGATGCATTAAAACCTTGACTAATGCATTTTTCCCAGTTGCTGTCTAGACCCTCAGAAGCAGTTTGGCTTCCCCTGACATAAATAGCTGTTTACCATTTGCTGTACTTCCTCCAGGGATGTGTAAACTCTCCTAAAGCCTGCCAGGGCCCTGTCCACAGGGACACTGTGTCTGGAGCTGCCGGTAAGCCTGTAGCTGGAGTACCAAATAGATGATGTTAAAATTAAAGACAGAAATCATCATCACAGTCAAGAGCAGGCTTCTGGCTGTGATTAAAGGGCTCTGATGAAAGGACCGAGATGGGTCACCCACCCAGGCAAGAGCACAGTGTCCCATCACACTGGGGCCAAAGTCAGGGCTCACTCGCGCTTGCTCCACCAGCTACAGAGACAAGCCCAACCGCCAGTCTGATTATTTGAATTCTGCAGTGACTGCGGGCTTGGAACTCTTACTGGGGCCTCGGGAAGGACCTCTTCAAGCAGCTGTGCTTGAGTGTTGCCTGTTTAGCCATGTTCCCGCTGACCCATCCCCACCTCTACTCCTACCAAGACGGAGCAGGCAACCCTGTCTCTCAGTGCAGCTGCAGCACAGAAAGACGTGGTACTCAAACTCCCAGCGGTTAATTGGCATATAGTTGGGAACTTCTGACGGCCGCCCATGGGGAAAGTGCTTACTGACCGGGAGCGAACTGCTACCAGCAACTGCTGACATTTTGAGGGCTAATCACCTGCTCGTTAATGGACTCCAGCAGGAATGAACAAGGCTGACTGACGGCCATGTACTAATTGTGCTGCTACCTATCATTTGTTTGGCTGCCCGGCACCCAGACCCGCAGCTCCCCTTCGGAGTCTCAGCGGGGGGCAGACCTGGCGCCGTTACAGACCCCGGAACGTGCCAGACACTCCCTTCCCCAGCTTCCCTGGCAGCGGGACATGGATGGGGGCCTGGCCTGTTGGCTGCAGCTGCTCAGAACGCAGACCCTGTGGTCAGAGATGCAGAGAGGCAGCCGGGGAGAGAACACGCTCAGAGGGCAGCAGTGGCAGCCGGAACAGCAGCGCTCATCACCGAAGGCAGGGCCTGGGCCACGCTGACCACGCAAGAGGAAGCAACTGTGTCCTCCCTGGACTGCCTTCCATGGGCCCGGTCCTGCCCATGTTCCAGCTCAGCAGCCCCCCCTGTTTTCATCAGTTCTCTGATCTCGTTCTTTCGCATTACTGAAGAGTCTGTGGGCTTCCTGATAACTTTCCACTACATTTCTTTAGTAAGCTTCAATAAGTTACCAATCACTTTTTGTTGCTTACAACCGACAACCCTAAATGATAAGCAACTGCTGGTTTGGGTGATGGCAGATCTCTCCTCTCACAAAGTAGAGATGACACCTTTCATTTAATGGTGGAATATAAAACTGGAGGGCTTCCCAGACTACCCAATCCTAGTTCAAAGTGTTTATGAGGAAAGCCATCATTCAAAAAGGAAAAGAACATATTCACAATACCACCTTCCTAATCACAAGGCTTGGCCCTAGATCATTTGTGACTGTCCCCAAGTTTTCATTAAACATCACAATCTGAAGATGTACACTCTCTTTAGGGATATCCACAAGAATGTATCCCAGGCCAGAAAGGTAAGTACCAAGTATCTTGATCAATGGTAGGCTCTCAAGGGGACTCTTTTGAAGGGGATGAACCATATTTGGAAGGAGTAAATCCTGGACTATTTGTTAAATAGAAGTCATACTTAATAACACCCTTCATGTGGAGATAACAAAGATAGAAAACATTTTAATATTATTTAACTTAATAATTCTTTGCTCTGAGCATCTACCATAAATTCAGTAGGGGAAATTACAGAATTTTAAAAGACAGAAAAAACAAAAACAACCCGTATTTCCATCACCTAGAAGTAAATGCTGTTACCACCCTGTCAGAATGGCTAAAATCAAAAACACAAGAAACAACAGGTGTTGGCAAGGATGTGGAGAAAAAGGAACCCTTGCACACTGTTGGTGCAAACTGGTGCAGCCACTGTGGAAAATAGTCTGGAGGTTCCTCAAAAAGTTAAAAATAGAACTACTGTATGATCCAGTAATCGCATTACTGGGTATTTATCCAAAGAATATGTAAACACTAAATCGAAAGGATATATGTAGCCTGATGTTTATAGCAGCATTCTTTATAATAGCCAAATTATGGAAGCAGCCCAAGTGTCCACTGATTGATGAATGGATAAAGACGTAGAATATACATACAATGGAATATTATTCAGCTATAAAAAAGAATGAAATCTTGCCATTTGCAACAACATGGATGGAGCTAGAGAGCATAATGCTAAGAAAAAAAAAAAAGCCCAGAGAAAGACATTACCATATGATTTCATTCATATGTGGAATTCAAGAAATAAAACAAATAAAGGAAAAAAGATAAACCAAGAAACAGACTCTTAACTGTAGAGCACAAACGGTTACCAGAGGGGAGGTGGGTGGGGGATGTGTGATATAAGTGAAGGGGATTAAGAATATATTTATCATGATAAGTACTTAGTAATGTATAGAATTGAATCACACTATATTGTACATCTGAAACTAATTTAACACTATATATTAACTATACTGGAATGAAATTTTTTTTAAAAGTAAATACTGTTACCATTTGGATTTATCTCTATGCTTCTATGTGTTTTTTAAAAAGATCCTCCTATACATACATAATTTTTTTTCATAGCTACAAACTTTATTTTCTTTCACATGGAGAACAACTGAGCTCTCCAAAGAGGCAGACAAGGCCGCCTTTTGTGAAGAGCTCAGTATTGCAGCTCATGCCATGTTCCTTCACTCATTCCACAGCATTTGGAGGGAAGAAGTCTTCCTTTTTGTTGTGGTAAAATAGACACAACATAAATTTTACTATTTTAATCATTTTTAAGTTCACATTTTGGTGGCTTTCTGTACATTCACAATGTAGTACAACCATCCCCACCCTCCTCTCCAGAAATGTTTCATCATCCCAAACTTCTATATCCATTAAACACTAATTCCCCATTCCCCTCTACCCTCAGCCCCTGGCAACCTCCACTCTACTGTCTGTCTCTATGAACTTGACTATTTCTAAGTACCTCACTGTAAGTGAAATCATACAATATTTGTCCATTTATGTACATTTATAATTTTGTGCCTTGCCATTTATCACCTATAATTACATTATGAGTATCTTCTTAGTTATCAATTATCCTTTAAAAACTCCATTTTACTGGCTGAATACATGCAACATTATGGCTATTCCACAATTAATTTAACCACTCTCCCATTGTAAGATATATCTAGGTCATTCCAATTTTCTCCTATCATCTATAATGCTATTGTATATTTTTCTCCATGAATCTTTGTCCAAATTACTGACTATATTCTTAGAGTAGAGTTCTGGAACAGGAATAAGTTGGTAAAAAGGTATATAAACTATTTATAAAGTTAATTTCATTAAGCTTTGAAAAATTCAACATCAGACTCATTTCTCTAGTGCAATAAATCTTAACCACCACAGAAAATTCTGATTCAATCTTTTTTTTTTTTAGATTTTATTTATTTATTTGAGAGAGAGCACATGAGATGGGGGAGGGTCAGAGGGAGAAGCAGACTCCCCGCCGAGCAGGGAGCCTGATGCGGGACTCGATCCAGGGACTCCAGGATCATGACCTGAGCTGAAGGCAGTCGCTTAACCAACTGAGCCACCCAGGCGCCCTGATTCAGTCAATCTAAGGTACAGTTCAAGCTAAATGAACTCCCAAACAATCTGATGCTTGGCCAGGTTGATGATCACTGCTTGAGATTATCTCCAAAATACACTATACCTTCTATGTATAAAGAAAAAACGAATTCCAAGCTGCTTCCTTTGCGTGTAGTTTTCTATAGTGAGAGACATCTAACATACCTGAAAGAAAACTTGGAACACTCCTGCACTGAGGTATCTTATCTGTGTTCTGTCCTAGTTATAAAACACTGTCACTGCAGCCTGTGAGATAATGGCTTCAAGCCAACCTACTTCCACACTGACACTCATCATTCTGGGAAAACTCCAATTCTGATGTCCAGCTTTCCTTTTTAATAGTTTTTTCTTTTGTAAGGGAAACACATACAAACACCCTTTCTCTATCCCCAGGATGCTCTGGTTGTCTCTGTTAAGCTGGAGCAATGCCTCATTATTCCCTCAAACAGCTAGATTCTTTCCCAGCAGGCACATTTGCCAATGCCCTGACACTTAACCACACCTGTCTTCTGAAACATAGTGCCTTCTCCACAGAGAGGGAAAAAAACAACAACAACAACACTGACACATACGTGGTGAATTCCTGAGGGCCAAGTTTAGCACACACTTTCCCTTTTGCCAAAAGCCAAGAGTGGATACCATGCCTGGTAAAAATATTGAGGTGCCAGAGACGGATGCTGTTTTATGTTTCTGTATGTTACCACAGCATTAAGCCTCAAACAATATATTTCTAAAAGAAGTCACCCTATTAGAAATAGGTGAGATTCGGGGCGCCTGGGTGGCTCAGTTGGTTAAGCGACTGCCTTCGGCTCAGGTCATGATCCTGGAGTCCCGGGATCGAGTCCCACATCCGGCTCCCTGCTCAGCAGAGAGTCTGCTTCTCCCTCTGACCCTCCTCCCTCTCATGCTCTCTGTCTCTCATTCTCTCTCTCTCGCAAATAAAAAAAAAAAAAAAAAAAAAGAAATAGGTGAGATTCTGGTAAGCAGAGGCTTTAAAAGGCACAGAAAATACAAAGTTAGGCATTTTGTTTTGTAAATTATCTTTTTAGTTCTTTTAAGTGATACAACATAAGGAAAGTCATTAACTAGAACCAGGGGTGACACTGGGGAGCTGACCTAACAGCAAGGGCATATGAGAGAGGGACACGGAGACAGTTAATGGTGGTGGCTCTGAAATGCAAACAAGGGGTTCTCAGCATTCTTGGGACTAGAGAGGATTAATGGAACTGAAAGGCTCATTCACCACTACCCACCTTTGAGAGAGCCCCCCGCCCCCAGCCTTTTCTCCCTCCCTCTGGCATATACTCTCCTCCTGAGCTCAGCACTGGGAAGACAGAGACAAGAGGAGTCCTTTTGAAGTCCTTTCTCTCAAGGAATTCAAGTCCAGTTTGGGACTCAAATATTTACACGAATATCTACAATACGAGGTACCATATATAATAATAGGTAAGTGGCTGGGAGGTGGGGACAGAGTCCATGACTCACCCTCCTATGACATCAACTGTATCAAGGACTTTCTCCTTGGGATTAACCAAAGGATTAACCAAAACTCCTCATGTCTTCCCCTCAAAGTTAAATCACCCTCCACATAAACTGAATTAACTAAAGAGCCCCGATTCAGGACTCTCCTGCACTCACTTGGCTAGGTAAATGTAAACACTTTGTAAGCTGTGGTGAGAGCAGCTATGTAGTCCTTAAAGACAGAGGTCAGAGGGAGAAGCAAGCTGGTAGCTCCAGCAGCGCTTTGTGGGGATCACTGTTGGATGCTTTGGCACTAACAGCTTGATTTTATTGGGGCACCCACAGTTGGTCAAGCGATCCCATTGAATATGTTGAGTGGTGTGGTCAAGTCAGGAGGACAGAGCTATAGCCCTGACCCCTTTCTCTACCTCTCAAGATTGTTCTGGAATGATGTCACCAATGATTACAGGGCCAATGCCCCATCACACCAGGAACCAAAACAGGAAATCTTTCACGTTCATCTTCTAAAAGCCCCAGATACACAAAGTACTTGGAAAAGGGAATTTGTATGTTTAAAGCTTTTTGGTACTTCTTCTTAGATCTTCTTTCAATAACCTCTCCTTTTATAAAGTTTTGGAGGATATATCATTTGTAAGTGTTACTGGGAATCTTATGCTTAGGGACCTCTAACCAATGGGCTAACTGAAAATTACTGGCCACCACCACGAACAATAACAACCAGAAACACAGTCACATCACTACTTGAGTGTTTATTATGTGCTGGACACCATACTAACTGCTTTATACATTTCAATAATTTCAACAATAATCCTGGTATTTAGTATTATTTCCATTTTAGGGTTGAGGTAACTGGTGTCAACTCCCTTGTCTGTTACACATCAAGTTCTTGCCACCTTGGAGAAACAGCCAACACCATTTATAAGGACTTTCTCTGGACTGGCTGCATCTTCCTCCTGTTTTTCCTGCAGACACTAAGGCATAAAGCACCCCAGGACTGTAACTCTTCATACTCAAATAAGGGAGAAAAAATTACCATCTATAGATCAGATCTCTTCCCCTTTTTTATAGTTGTTGGCAAAGGCTAACATGCATGAGGGGAACAAAATATTTTATTATGTCAATAAAAATTTATGTCGCAAAACAGAAAGACAGTCTTGAAGTGAACTTCTCGGTCATGGTTTCTAAAAATAAATATCAGTTCCAAAAGCTGAAAAAAGATGAGGAAAGGAAAGATAGGGGTAAGCATTATGGGACAAGAAGGCTTTCCTGTGCTCACATGCCATAATAGGGGCTTTGCAGTCAGAAGAGCAGCGCCTCGTGGCGCTGGCCTCTGCAGATTCTCATTCTGCTCCACAGCTTGCGTTCTACTTGCCAGAGCAGGTGGCTCAGGGCCTGCTGCGTTGATGCGGCACAGAGCGCGCCTTCCAAGGCCTGGGGTCAAAGAAGTGACTGGACCCACGCTACTCTTGAGGCACTGGTTTCCTCATCAATCAAATGCATAGAATAACACGACCTTAAAGGACTGTTGGGAGAATTAGAGCTCAAATATATTTAAAAGGAGAGGAGAAGAGAACAGAAAAGCACAGCACGGTGACAGGCAGCTGGTGAGTTTGAAGTGAACTGTGACTGGATTTAATTCATATCAACAAGGAACATCTGGAGGATGACAGCAAGGGGCAGAAAACCTTGGGAGCAGATGATCCTTGAGATTTAAAATTGTGACAACAGGATGCACTGAGAAGCCAAGAACCTACTACAAAAGATGACCAGACAAGGTTATCCTAGCTGAAATCCAAAACAACCCAGTAGGGTCAGTAAGCAGGTGTCATCTCCCATCTAGGTAAAGAAGCACAATTATGTGCCCTAGGTAACACGGCCAATAAGTGGACAAGTAGGGCAGTCATTCACTCAACACCTAATCTTCAAGCATTTCTTGTATTCTAGGAACACTGGGATTAGTATTGAGAAAAACAGATGTGACTATCTACTTCACACAACTCCTTAGTGGGAAATACAGACATTAAAATAAAAAATAAAAATAAAAAAGATAAGTGTAAGAACTCCTCTGTCATAGAATTACAGTGCAAAGTACTTTAACAGAATGATTATTAGCACACTACATGGTTATCATATTCCAGGGAGCTTCAAGATGCCTCAAGAGATGGGAGAACTAAAATGAAAATTTGACACAAGAATCTGAAAGGATCAGATAGAGAAATCCAGGGAAAATGAGTCACAATATAAGGAGTTCTTAGAATGGTTCAGATTTTTTTAAAAAATAACTTTTTTATTATAAAAATAAAACATGCTCATATGGAAACTATAAGATGATAAAATTGAAAATCATAATCACCTATGATTACATTCTCCAGAGATAATCAGTAACATTTCAACGCATTTCCTTTGAGGATTTTTCCTTTGCACATTTGTATTTTTATATATAATTGGGATCATACTGTATATACTGATTTTTCTGTTTATTATATTGTGCCATTAAATATCCTTTGAAAACATGATTTTCAATAGCTGCATAAATAATTCACTTAATCTTCCTCCTAGCTGCATTGGTAAGTGTTCAATGGCTAGATGAAAAGAACAAGGAGTTGTCATGCTTGCATGGTCAGATTGGGTTTAAGGCACAGTGTTCTCATATCTGAGAGCAATATTTTGAGTGGGACACTGTCCAAAAAATTTCATCCTGAGGGGGTATCCTGGAGGAAGAGCACTCTGAAAACCACTTTCTCATTAGATCACTCATTCCTTCCCACAACAAATACATATTAAGTGGTGAGGCAGGAGGACAATTTTCTTTGGATTTGGGAAGACTCAGGAGGAACCTGATAGCTCTCCACAAACATGTGAAGAGCTGTGAGTAGAGAATGGGCTTATTCAGTTTTGTTCTAGAGGTCAAGAACAAGACTGGTTCTTGGGGTGATTCAAAGGCAGCATTCAGGCTCCATGCAAAGAAGCCAGTGCTTCCTACTAATTACAGCAACAAATTGGTAGTGAGCTCCCTGTCACTTATAGTGTTCAACAATGAACTTGAGGATCCCTCACCATGGCTATGGTAAAGGAGACTTCCTGCAGAGGGTGGGAATTTGAGGGAGTCACAGAGGAAAGTCAGGGGGAGGGAATGGGTAGTTTAAAGACTATGGTGGGAGGGGACTTACCCCTTAGCCTATCTTCTTTATGTAGCAGCCCTGAACTGCGCCAGTGGTTATCAGAGCTTTTAGATAAGAGACCCCCCTGGCTAAGATTCTCTCATTGAGTGCCCTGTCCAATCCTCACTGAATTTACAGTGGATTAGGATTATGGTTCCTAAATTTCTCAAACTCTTGTCAAGTGCCGGTCCTCCCTCACCAAAGTATTGGGAATGGAGTATGCAAAGAATGGGAAGAAGAACCAGGCACAGATGGACAGTTATTTTCTCCCTTAATCTAACTGCAGTCACCAGGTGGCTATGCTCCTTCAGCTCTTTATAACATCGGCCTCTTCCATGGCTAAAGAAAGCGAGCATCTTTCTGGATCAACACCCCAAGGAAACCTATTCATACAGCCAACCTCGTTCTCTGAGGGGCACACAGAGAACCTAATCAACTGGTTAGCTCAGCAGTGGGTGAAGCAAAAAGCCTAGAAACAATGAAAGAGACAGGTGTGTGGAAAGCCTACTGCTGTGGAAAAGGCTTTTACAAAGCTTTTGTGGTAAAATGTACAACTGCAAAAAGACATCATGGTGTGTAAAAATATGACAAGGATTAATTACTCCTGGGCTGAGACCTAAGAATAGCTTGGCCCTCTAGTCTCTAAATGATATTGCAGCTTACAAATGTCATGCCACGTTGCAGTGTGCGGATATGTGCACAAATCAACAGCCACTTTCCAGCTCTCAGACTCACCCAAGCTGGCCCAGCATGTACTCCTTCACACTGACCAGCCAGGTGGTCATCAAGGCCTGGAATTGGGAACGGGGAATGTGTGTGTGCAAAGAGTGGACATCTAGGCCAGGGGCACATTTTGATACTTCTAGTCAGAAATGAGTCAGGACAACCCATTGCTTTCTCCCCTGCCAGAGTCAGAAGAGGCCTAAGAGATCCCCTGAGGACAATGTCCCCATTTTAAAGAGAAGGACAGAACAATGAAATGACTTGCATAGAGTTGCAACTCACCAGGAGATGGCTATCATTTAATTTAATTTTGCATTTTACAGCCTAGCAGTGCAAGATTTTGAGCAAATGAGTAACATCTGGAGAGGACGCCACATACAGGTTTAAATAGGAGAAATAGAAAGGGGTGAAGGCAAATGAAAGGATTTGTGAGAATAGGATTTGTCAAAAAAAATGTCAGCCCATATTATATTAAATTCAGAAGCAGACAAGTCCTGAAGCATATGCATGTACAAATGAAGTAATCCAGAATGTCCTCAAAGTTGCAAATGTGCCTGAGCATAGCAATAAAATGTGAGCAACCCCATTCTATAAATACTTCCCATATAAGCCCCTTCTTCTATGTTAGTTTCACATGTCCTTCTTTTCAGATTTAATGCAAATGCATAAACTTAAACAATCATGTTCATAACAAACTGTCTTATGAAGAACAGGACATGTGTAATTACTACCAACCTATTTCTGCAGAGACTAGTCTGTCACAAATGGTAGACAGATAAATAAGATGATTGAGGAGAGGATAATGAATCAATCTGTTTACCCAACACTCTTATCCTTAAAGGGAAGTCAGAAATTTCAGAAACTCCCCAAATGATTCTTGTGTTGTCAAAAGATTGTCAAATCAAAATAATCTTAATGTGAAATTAGGGAGAATTTTGCTGTTTTTACATTCCCAGACAAGAATGAAAATGATATATAGATAACACACTATTGTCAGATTTATCCAAACAAGAGCTTTTAATCCAAAGACTTAAAAATACATTAGAGAAGGGCAGTGAATTTAGCTTTACTGATCACACTCAAGCCTGGAATGCTTCATTCAGCATTACATTGAGGATTCTGTTGTGCCCTTTTTCTGATAGTTAACAAACCTTTGAAATGGGAACCTCTTTGTTCTTTTCATGCTGGTTATTGATCTTTATTTGAAGCTTGATTCTTGCTAACATCTGACTTGCTTAATGAAGACTGAGGAGTCAGTCAATTAATATTTTAATTATGATAGGTCTTTTTAAAATCTCCCCCCAAAAAACACATGAAGTTTTGTTAGCACCCTCCTTACTTTCCCTGAAACATACACCCACAGTTTTGATTTGATGTAGGTTTGCAAGGACTGGCAACTGTGAACCAAAAATATGCTGAAGGGAGGAGGATTACAGGGTATATGGGCATCTATAGAGGGGGTCAGTGGATGTGATGCTGGCACCAGAACAGCTGAGCCTGGCTTTTATAGGTTAAACTAAGAGGGGGTAGGTATGGGTAAAACCCCAGAAATGATACTGTGAGAGAGTAAATATGGAAGCAGCGGAAGAGAAAAGGGGATGGCTTTCCAGGAAATAGTTTTAACATCCATCACTTACAACCAATTAGCAATAATATTAATAGCACACGAGATGCCAATTCCTGGCTTTAGCAAGTCAATATTATACCTAGTGCACTCAAACAAACAAAAATCTGCATGCACATACACAGTCATAAAGCTTGTATATGCATTTTAAAACTCCTGGAAGAATATACAAAGCAGGAAGTGGGGCTGTACCCAGATGTGGGGTGCTGCAGGGACTTGTACTTTTCTTTTCATATTCTTCTGTATTTCTTGAACTTTAGCCAGCCATGGGTACATTATACAAAACACTGTGCATATGTGATTGTTAAATATTAAAAATTAGCTAATTCTTATTACTGCCAACCAAACACATTTTGTCTACTAATGTAAATCACTGATCCTTTCCCTTTAAAACAAGGTAAATGAATCTCCAAAACGAGGGATGTTCAAGATTCTGGAAGGCCATGCAGTCCATCTTCTTCAGAAAATGAGAGCTCTTCCCAGGGCACACAGCAGACACATCATCCTTA
Organism: Leptonychotes weddellii; assembly: GCF_054177405.1. Classification (NCBI taxonomy): domain Eukaryota; kingdom Metazoa; phylum Chordata; class Mammalia; order Carnivora; family Phocidae; genus Leptonychotes; species Leptonychotes weddellii. The sequence goes on along the minus strand of NC_138382.1, from coordinate 27,183,019 downwards.
TACTGGTTCATAATGCGGGAGCCCTGGGGAAAAGAGGCACAGCCACTGAAGGCAAAGGGACCTAAAAGCTCCAGAGTGGGTGAGGGAGTACCCAGGCTACATGCACACAAAACAGGGGTTGGAGGAAGCAAAATCCGGTAAATGAGTGCTGAAGAGAGCTATGGATTAAGAGAAGTTAGGATGAGCTGTACAGTGAGGCCAAAGTCTATGTATATGCAGTTATGCTCAATTTAAATGTTTGTGTGTCAACATGGAAGCCCCATAAAGGGTAAATACGGCTCATCAATTTTGGTGGCCATATTGTCATGTTGAAGAATTGGGCAAACATTCACTGTTTTATCAAATGGGTGAGAGAGAGGTAATTGTGTGTGTGTGTGTGTTACAATATGTTCATTCAGAGATGAAAATGGAAGTGCCCGACCATGCCATTTCTAAAATATGGGACGTCTGTTCTCACACTGTGGCATGGGGCCTTTTCAGTCAGCATCCCTTCAACTCTGGAGCAAACAAAAACAAAAACAAAAACAAAAAACCCAAACCTAGGCTTTGCAAACCAGGGGTCTTGTGATGGCCCTAAATGCACTAACTGTTCGAGATGGGAAAAGCAAGGAAGAAGGAAACAAACTCCAATATGGCTAAGTCTGAACTCATAATCTTGGCCCTAAAACTTGGGCTTCTTCTAACATTCCTTCATTGACAGGTGTGACCTTCCATTTGGCTAAGCAAGACAGAACCCTGGGGATCACCTTTGACTCCTTCTTCTTCCTCAGCCAAAGTATTAGGTTACCTTTGAGTCCTTTTCCGATTCTTCCACTGCTCCTCACTTAGTCCAAGCTACATCATTTCTCCCCTGATCCACTGAAATGCTCTAACTGGCCTCCCAGCATCTACTATGGCCCACTCTCCAATTCATCTTCTCCACTCGAGCCAAAGAAAATACTTCATAACAAATTTCTTCATGTTGAATTCTGCTCAAGGGTGAGCTTCTCCCCACTCTTTAAGAATAAAGACCCAACCGTATAACATACTTTTCAAAACGTAACCTAGTCTGGCCCTTTCTCCCTTCTCTGGGCTCATCATTTACCTCTTTCAGCAACCTGAGCAGGCCATCCTCCTTCCTGCAACAGCTCTTTTGCATGCTTTGTTTGGGATACTCTACCTCTGTCCTTTGTCTACTTAATGATTGCTCATCTATATAAAGCATTTTTGGTTACACGTCCATGGCTTATCTCAATTTTAAGTACATTTTTATTAGTGTGACTGTTGTATATTACTGTTTCCCTCTAGATGGTAAATTTGATAAGAGCAAAAACCATTTCAATTTTATTTCTTACCATCATCATGTTTCCTGGGCCCAGCACAATGCCTGGCCCGTAATAGGAGCTGACTATAAACACATTTTTATGGTAAGGCTACCACTTGCTGAAGAGTAAGATATCCCTTGACTAGGGAATCCATAATGTACCATATGCAGGTATCCAGATGCAGCTAATCAAAGGCCTGGCCCTGCAGGAATAATTTCTCCTCTACAAGAAGAGCCTCCTGGGGGAGCATCAGCCTTCCACATCCATATAAGCCCCTCACACCTGGAAAAGAAAAAGGACTTGAGCACCAACACAACTGTTTCCCCATCCTTATTAAACTTCTCCTGGTGGGAACCCACTTGTAGACAGTGGTTATTTGCCCTTTCAGCTTCATACAAAGACAAAAGCAAAGCATAACATGAAACAAAATTCCATAGAAGCATAACTAATGACATGGGATAGAGTTTCAGTATAAATTTAAAAAAGGGGGGGTTACTAGTATTGAAATAAATTTTAAAATTAAATGAAATATTAAATTTCATACACAAATCATTTAAAAATTCCTTGCCCAGGAAGGGAATAAAGTACCTAGTAAGAAGAGGAAGCCAAGTTATAAAGCCTACTAAAGCCTACTATTAGCACCCTTGTATAAGGCTTGCTGCATGATGAGATAATCTCCACAGGGTATGTCTTATCTCATTACAGAATCTCACTTACTGTCAATGGTGCTCACGTTTATGTTCTCTCAACTGCTCTCTTACAGTCCCTATTTCAACAGGCCTGCAGATATTGGCTGAGGAAAATGCAACCACCACAGCCTGACTTGTTTTGTGCTAGTCACTACCTTTATGGTATAAATCAAGTAAACTGCCTTAGAAGATTAAATCTTACCTTTTACTTCTCACCAAAAAGAGGGTATCACAGACAAAGGACTCATTAGGTCAGATTATTCTTAATTAAAGGCTAAAAACGGTAAATATAAGCATGTTTTAAAAACAGTAGCCTATAAATATATCATTATAACTATCCTACTGGAAATATGCATAATTACAACCCTCCTCCCCTTTAACTGAGTTGTTAGCCATCAATTTGCAGAAGGTATCTTTTTCAGGCACCAATCACATCAGCATTAATTACTTTTGGGAAACCCTGCTTGCATCTGAAAAACCATGTATAAAACATTATTCAACACATTATGCTATTATAACATTTTGAAGAAGCGAAACATTCTTTATGTTTAATGGTACCGAATAAAACATCTAAACCACAGAAGACTTGCAAACATAATATTCTCTATCTTACAGAAGCCAAGAAATCAGATGGTGCAAGGCAGCTGATCTGCAGAAACATATGCAACCAACAAGTATTATAGCAGGTCACCGCTTCCAAGATTTCCACTTGCTTCTCAGTGGAGAACATTCTCTGAGGGAAAGATTAGAAACTGAAGGAAAAACACACTCTATTCTCTCTCCTTACATCATTCTTCCTCTCCCTTTACCCACATACTCTAACCTCAAAATATCATTTGCTTAGTAAAATAGAAGGCAAGAATTATTACTCGTTCTCTATCACCCATGAAAATTGGCTAACCTCTTTCAACTAAGGTATGAAAAGGAAATAATAAAATGGGGCAGTGTCAGTTCATTAATAGATAGTATTGACTTCTGGATAAGTATTGACTTATTATCAAACAATAATCTAAGTTTACTCTATTACCAAAATGATTTAAACCTATGATTTAATGATTTGACCTATGGTCAAATAGGAACATAAACTCTGGTGATTTATGAGCACAATATCTTCTGGGATGTGACACCAGTTTATGTGCTAAATCCCAGTGTGTTCGCACCTGGGGTTGGCTAAAGGTGAAAGATGTAAAGGGGCTTGTACACAGGAATCTCCCTGTTGACTGTTTGCCTCAGGAAGCTCTCACTGTTCGCTATATATTTCAGAAACTGCAGAACGTTGTGCTTACAAACTGGGCTACAGGAAGGGTCAGTTCCAGAAAATTTAAGGCATCTATGAAACATGCATGATCATACCACACTCAGGGTCAGTATCAAGGTTTGAGGTCAAAATGAAGTTTGAGCAAGAAAAGATTTTCAATAAGTTTGAAACCTCGCATCATAAACAGCTAGTGTGCCATTTTTATTTAAAGGGGAACAGAGGGTCAATAATGAACGGTGACATTCTGATACTATGATGGGAAGCAACAGTGACAACTGGCCACATATTTATTAAAAGAAATGAAGAATTTTCATTATGTTTATATTTTCTATTAAATGGAAGTTGATTCAGCCCTACTCTAAGATTTAGAAATGATGTCACTAATATTCACAGTTTGGAGCTGAATATTCATGGGGGAGCCTGTTAAGACCACTAGAGACATTTCCCAATAGCCCTGCTCTCTGGTAGACACAGGTAACAGCAGCTACATTCACACCATGGGTCTCTCAGCCCTCTTTTCACAGCACCTACAATTTCCTACATCTGAACCAGTGGTTTCAAATTTTTTTCAGGGCTAGAGACTTCCTTCTTCAAAGAAATCATATATGGAAGCTCAAAAACTACAGGCTTCGGTTTTTGCAGGGATTACTGCTGGAGCACAGCCCTGCTCTAGGGACTGAATATTCTTTACCTGGAAAGGATATGAAAGTTACAATATAAAAGTTGATTCAAATTTAAAAACAATTCTTAACACTGACTATGGATTTTTAAATAACATACTCATTGTCTAAGGTATGACTTAGAATAATAAATTAACACACAAAAATTAACTCAAAATGGATCATAGTTCTAAATGTAAAAGCTAAAACTATAACATTTCTGGAAGAGAACCTAAGAGAAAATCTTTGTGACCTTAAGTTAGCCAAAGATGTCTTAGGACATGACACCAAAGCACAATCCATAAAGAACAAATTGATGTTAGATTGGGTTTTAAAAAAATTTAAAACTTTTGAGGGGGAAGAACAAGATGGCAGAGAAGTAGGAGACCTGGATTTCGTCTGGTCCCAGGAATTCAGCTGGATAGGGATCAAACCATTCTGAACACCTACAAACTCAACAGGAGATTGAAGAAAAGAATAGCAACAACTCTCTGAACAGAAAAGCAACCACTTTCTGGAAGGTAGGACGTGCGGAGAAGTGAATCCGAGGCAATAATTGAGAGGATAGACGGCGGGGGAGGGGGCCTCCGTCAGCCACTTCTGACAAGTGATAGAGCCATGGAGCACAAAATCGGAACTTTTAGAAGTCGGTTCCGCTGAGGGACATCGCTCCAGTGGCTAAGCAGGGGGTGGAACCCTCACGGGACAGTGTGGTCTCAGGACCCTAGGGGTCACAGAAAGACCAGGGGTGCCTGAGTGTGGCAGAGCTCCCGGGTATCGGAGCCAGGAAGCCGGCTGCAGAGACGGAGCCGAGGAGCGGGCTCTCAGTTCGGGGTTGCCATAAACTGTGATCCGGGTCACAGTCAGGCCACTGCTCCTCCAGCAGGGACCCAACAAGTGGCAGATCCGGGGAGTCTCCCCTTCCTCCCCCAGGAAGAGGGGCGCGGGAGCGCACTGCAGGGATCTGATGGGTTTGGAGACTCCACACAGGGTCGGGTGCCAGAGATAGAAATGCTCGGTCACAGGCCAGGTGAGCTTGGAGTACGGCCGGAGACCAGGGAGACGGGAGTGACTGACTGCTTTTCTCGGGGGGTCACTGAGGAGTGGGGCCCCAAGTTCTCGCTTCCTCCAGGGCAGAGATTAGGAGGCCACCATTTTCACTCTCGTCCTCCAAAGCCGTACGGAAAGCTTGCAGGGAACAAAAGCTCCCGAGATCAAACCCAAGCAGATTACTTAGCCCGGACAGGCAAGGGTGGGGCAATTCTGCCTCCGGCAAAGACATTTGGGAACCACGGCAACAGGCCCTTCCCCCAAAAGATCAGCAAGAACAGCCAGCCAAGATCAAGTTTGCCGATCAATGAGAATGGCAGAACTCCAGTGCTAGGGGAATACTGCACATAGAATTCATGTCTTTTTTCCCATGATTCTTTAATCTTTCAAAGTTAAATTTTTTTTAACTGTCTTTTCTTTTTTTGAATTTTTCTTTTTCCTTTTTCAACCAACATCTTATCAATCTCTTTTTTAAAAAATCGTTTTTATTTTTCATTTTAGAGTCATATTCTATCCCTTCATAGTAGTTACCCTTATTTTTGGTATATATATATATAAGTTGTTCTCTCTTTAAAATTTTGGCATATAGTTTCTTCTAACAGATCAAAATATACCCTAAATCTCTAATGTATGGCTTTGTTCTAGTCTCCTGCCTGATCACATTCTCTAACTTTTTTTTTCTTAAATCCTCTTCTTTCTTTTTTCAATCAATTTCTTATCAATTCCTTTTATAAAATCTTTTATAATTTTCAACTTTACAGTCATATTCCATCCCTTCATCATATTAACCCTTATTTTTGTACATATGTAAGTTTTTCTTTCTTTAAAATTTTGGGAGGCACTTTCTTCTAACAGACCAAAATACACCCAAAATCTAAGTGTGTGGCACTGATCTATGCACCAACCTGATCATATTTGATCATATTCTGTTTTTTTGTTTTGTTTTGTTTTTGTTTGTTTTTATCTTTTTTTCTTTCTTTCCCTTTCTTTTCACCCGGTTTCAGGTCTTTTCTGATTTCCTTAGTGTATATTTTCTGGGGACATTGTTACCCTGTTAGCATTTTGTTCTCTCATTAATCTATTCTCCTCTGGACAAAATGACAAGATGGAAAAAATCACCACAAAAAAAAGAACAAGAGTCAGTACCGACTGTCAGGGAC
>NC_138382.1:27102584-27176399 GCF_054177405.1 Leptonychotes weddellii | reverse complement strand
GACACAAAGAAATGGAAAAATGTTCCATGCTCATGGATTGGAAGAATAAATATTATGAAGCACTGGGTGTTATATGCAAACAATGAATCATGGAACACTACATCAAAAACTAATGATGTAATGTACAGTGATTAACATCTAATAATAATAAAAAAATTAAAACTTTTGCTCTGCAGACACTATTAAGAAAGTAAAGATAAGACACAAACTGGGAGAAAATATTTGTAAATTGTATCTGACAAAAGATTTATATACAGAATATTGAAAAAGGCCTTACAAGCAATAAAAAATAAGTAAAATATTTGAATAGGCCTTTCAACAAAGATGATGTCTGAATGCCTAATAAGCACTTAAAAAATTGCTCAAAATCATTAATCATCAAGGAAATACAAACTAAAATCACACTGAGGTCCTACTACATACCTGCTAGAATAGTTATTATCCAAAATACTGACAATACCAGGCTTTGGTGAGGATGTAGAGAAACTGTAACTTCACATATTGTTAGTGGGAATACAAAATGGTACAGCCACTTTGGAAAATAGTTTGGCAGGTTCTTATAAAGCTGAACATACACTTACCATATAACTCAATAATCTTACTCTAAATATTTATCACAGAGAAATGAAAACACAAATCTACACAAAGACTTGAAAGCAAATGTTCATAGCAGCATTATTCATAATAGCTCCAAACTCAAAATAATCCAATGTCCATCAACCCGCAAATGGATAAACAAAATAAATTATACTCATACAATGAAATATTATTTAGACTAGGAGAAAAAAATGTAAAATATCTAACAAAGGGCTTGTGTCTAAAATACACAAAGACCTCTTATAAGTCAGTAACCCAGCTCATCTCTCTCTTCCCCTTGGAACTTCCTCTGGCCCATCATGATTGCTTCCATCTCTGAACTTAACAACAACCTTCATTGGGTATTTTTCTTATAAAATCTTTCAGATCAGCTCCTGGTTGGAAGTGAGGGGATATAAGGGGGCATCAGTGATGAACAAATTAACACAAATGGGCTAGGATGGGATGGGGCATGAATTCTTGAAGCTGAAGTGGCCTTAGGGGATAAGAAGTGTCTCTTCATCAACCTGGTCTCTGCCACTGTAATGTCTGCATGGCCACCTGACCTGAAAATTGAGGAGCTTCCCAGAATCCCATAGAATAGAATGTTTCTGGCAATAACTTTTTTTCTCAGTATTTCATACCCACTTGGGTATTTTATTTTGCCTTCAGAATACCCAGGATCACTTCTACACCTATGTTTATATATCTTTGAATCCCCCATGGTGCCTACCACAGTGCTGAACAAATAGGTCACAGAGAATGAATGATACAGGGACTCCTGGGTGGCTCAGTCAGTTAAGCGTCTGCCTTCAGCTCAGGTCATGATCCCGGGGTCCTGGGATCGAGTCCTGCATCAGGCTCCCTGCTCAATGGGGAGTCTGCTTCTTTCTCTGCCTGCCGCTCCCCCTGCTTGTGCTCATTCTCTCTCTCTGACAAATAATTTTTTTTTTTTAAGAATGAATGATATAATTGGATATTCCCAAACACAGGGTAGATTTGGTTCATGGTACCTGCCACTCTTGGGCTTAAGCTTTACGCTGAGAAGAGATGGTGAAGTCCTGGAAATTAATAACATTGCCCTCAAGTTCAAGGTAGTTATTTTGATTTTGTTAGACTGAAGATGAGATGTTATATACCTTGAGCCCCCTTGGAAAGAAAAGGATGGGAAGGAAATACCAGGAACCTGTCTCCTGGGAATCAGTTCCCAAACCAATCACCTTGAGATAATTACCAAAAGAGAAATAAGAGAAATACTGTCAAGTGAGGAAAGTATGTATTTGAAGAAAAACGTAACTGACATTGTGCCTTCAGCGCAACTAGTTAATCTCCTACATGAGATATCAGGGTGATGACACACTTTTTTCTTCAGAGGATCACCAGTGCTAAATGGAAACTGTCAATATGACGGCTGCAGAATTGTAGTCAGTGAGATACATACAATTTATAAAAGAGAAAGGGAGTCCAACTCAAACAAGGGCTTCAACATTCCATTCATATGCCCAGGCTTTCATGCAAAAAGCCACTTAAGAATTACACATAAGTGAATAAAATCCCAGAGTCTGGTAATAGCTACCCCTACTAACGTGAGACTGTTCATGAAACTTAGGAGTGTTTAGTGCCTCAGTGAAGGGCACACCGTTTAGAGAGCTGATCGACAGATGAAAGCCGACCTTAGGAGCCCCTGCCGGCAACTGTGGGTTTAGTCTTCAAAGGTACAAGCACACTCTATTCCCCTGAATGGCCTTGAAGTTCTTTGATTATTTTTTCTAAATAAACTCTTAGCCAATATAGTAATACTCCCCCTCAGTTGGGTAGATTCTATTTACCTACCTAGCAATTAAATTGTGTTCAAATACAATTTCTCCATTACAAATCATGTTTATAAAGGTGCAGTAGTGTATTTTATAAACATTGAACTGCTTTATGTGTTGTTTTTTGAAGATGTTTGAAATACTCAGAAGAATATGAACTACTAAGCTAATGCCTGATTAATTAGTTATGGACATTAAGTGCTTACAAAAATTACAATATTTGTAAGAATCATATATATTGAATCTATAATCATATTAAGATGTTCAAGGAAATTTGGTTACTTAAATTTAAAATGGTCAGGATTTGACCTGTCAAATTTATGCATTATATAAATACTACAAAGGAACAAATGAGTTTGCACTTATTTTTATGCAAAAATTATTAAGTTTAGAAATAAATTTCAGTTGAATTTGAAGCCTTTGAAAAGTAAACTTTAAATCAAATAGATTAAAATCCAAGTAATAACAGATATTCTTTTACATGTATAAAAGGCTCCCCGAAGGAGTACAAGTTAATGGGAATTTGGCAAAGCTTTCACCTCACAGACTCTCAGCTCCACAGTCCAGAAAGAGAACAAAGGGCACCTCTCCTGAGCAGTTAAATGCCATGTGGGCCATACCTGCAGGAATCCTAAACCAACAAAAGTTCTCAGAACTTTCTCTGTCAAATTTTCATAGATTCTAGAAGAACCAAGACTGTCAAAGGAAGAGGGAGGTAAGGGGCATCAATCTGGAGCAAACATAACCTAGATGGTCTGGGATGGGGACCTTACTTGAAAATCCAGAGAACCTCAAAATCTAGGAGCCAATAAGAACTTGAAAATGCTTCCCAGGATCCCATAGCATAGAATGTTTCTGGGAACAACTAAGAAGTTTATCAAACTACCTCAAATATTTTCTTTTGCCTCTGAAACATTCAGAGTCACCCATACACTTACTTTTGCCAAGTGGGGCCTTGTAGAATGCTAACTACTGAGCAGCTCCCACACTCTGTCCATCAAGGGAGGTACCAGGTGCCCTACCACAGCTACATTACGTCACAGAGAGCAGACTTCCTAGAAAGGTGCCCAAAAGCATGGAGGCAATAAGCAATGGAATACAAAGGGCCAACCTGCCTTCTGGACCTAACTATGTCACCACACAGCTTGGGAAGCTTGAACAAAGCTTTTTCAAAGCTTTTTTTGTGACCTGACAAGTATCACAGCTGTGAAATGAGCATGAACTTACTTTGGAACAGGGTTTGTTATAAAAAGCCACTGAAATAACACTTTAAACACCCAGAAAGATACAAGCATAAATGTAGAGAATTAGGTTCCTTATTTTAAAGTCTGAAGATGCTAGGACTGCTTTACAGCAATGGAAATGGTAAGCTGACTCTGAAATATTACACATACGGGCATCCATTTAACTAACAAGTAGGAATAGAATTCTGTTCCTACTAACATACTTTCTAACCAAATTTCATCAAGACCAGAAAAGGACAGCATAAACTAGATGGGGAGGGTAAAGAGAAAAAAAAAGTTCTACAGACTGAAGTTAATATCCTAAAAAATTTGATTTTTGTATCAACTCCATGTCAGGTATTTAGCTCACTCAGTCCTTTCAATAATCCTAGCAGGTAGAAATTATTATTCCCTTTTTAGTGGGGGGGAACAAAACTGAGGTTTGAAAGTTGAAGCAATCTGCCTATTACTGAGAAAAAAAAATTAGCTCTGAGAACTTCAGTTTGTATGGCACCTCCCAAAAAAACTAAAGGCCATGGCAATCCATCCCTAGAATCTTGAAGAGTAGAGTTCTTGTGCTTATTTCACATTTCAACAGAGGCTGAAAAATGTAGCAAGTCTTCATGGAAATTTCAGTGATGAACTCTTGCTGTCAAATTTCTAAATGGTCCTGTTTCTCTTCTCACATCCAGTGGTGAATGTTAAGCGCTCGTCCTAGAGTTATCCAGATCTCGCCACACCATCCACCTCCCTTGAAATGAGCTCTAAGTTCAGATGAAAGGAAGCAGCCATCACTCTCATGTCAACATGGGCATGCTAGAAGATCCCAGATTTTAGCAGCAGCTAAAAGGAGGACCTGGAATCACTGTGCTCATTGCGTTCTCTCAGATGGGCAACTTTCATTCCCATCAAAATAGGAGGAGACAAAAAAATTCATCAGGAAGTGTGTCGCAATTTCACAGACTGACAGATGGAGGCATGTAGCAATACATCTTTTATTACTTCCCTTGACAGCTACAGATTGCATACTGAGTTTAACAGGGCTGATACACACATTCTGCAGGTGTATTGTTGAGAGAAAAAAATTTGGGACATTTTCTAGTTATCAGAGAAATAATGTACCTAGGTATGGAAAGAAATTTCCTGGTAGTCCAAAGAACGTTTCTCCCTACTGTTCCAAATACTCTCTTGTTACGTAATCCTAACACAGGTATTTTGATGCCTGGTAAATTTATTTTCAAATATGGATAGGCCAGCCTGCATTAGAGGTTTCTCCTCTGTTGTGTTTATAAAATGATCTATAACCAATGATTCTACAACTAAGAGACTGCAACTTTCTTTACTAAAGCCTCACGCTGCATAAGGTACTATATTTATGTCATACATAAATATATAGTTTGGGATGAGTAAATTTGATTTCCTCAATTTGATTTTCAAAGTTAAAAAACTGAAATTGTGCTGTACCCTTACAGCTGTTCTAGGGAGCAAATACCCACAGCTTAGAGAAGCTAGTTCTTCACTAGCCAGTAACACTGATGTCATACTGCATTTGATGAAAGCACCTGCCCAGAAGCATTCACACCTGATAAGCATATTGTGTGGACTAGAGTTACAGAAAAACAGAAGAAAAAAATCATTTTTTACCCTAGTGTCAGATGCCACAGTTATATCAGCTAATGAAAACAAAATTTCTCTGAGGAATGTGGAATGTATTTAGTATTTCCACCAAATAATGGTTCTGCCACCATCTGCAAGATGTGGAGACAGCAACGAACCTGATTACATTTTTTCTTATCTCCTGATGAAACTCCCCATTAGGCACTAGGCAGGATCCCCATCTCCCAGAGGACAGTTCTGGTGTAGATGGATATCAAAAGTGGAAGTGGGATGATTGCAGCAACTAATGGCCTGAAAAATGGTGCTGTGAGCATATTTACATTATATCATATACAGGAATAAGTATAATTTATATGTGAATAGATTTATAATATACTTAATTATACACTATATTTTATCTTAAAACATAACATCAAGTTCCCCATCTCTAACTGGTCTAGTTGACATACTACACTACAAAGGCATTTACATGCAGCTTTCATCAATTTCAGTGAGAAACACAGAACCCAAACAATCCTTGATAATCCTTTAAATTTTAAAAGTTTGCCTTATAAAATCCACGACTTGGCCATTTGGAAAACTAGATGATGACCAGGACAAAGTATATGGCTAATGGAGTGGATCTACAGAGTGCTACAAACCAACCAAAACAATGTGGCTGCTTCACGAAAAAGGAAACTACAATCTGCCACAGAATCAGAGCTTCTCATGTGACAAGGTAAAGAAAAGAGTTTTTGGTCAAACATTATTCTGGGTGAGTCTCTAAAGGTGTTTTTGGATCAGTTTAATATTTGGATTGATAGACTGAGTAAAGCAGACTACCCTCCCTAGTTTGGGTGGGCTTCTTCCAATCAGTTAAGGGCTGAATAGAACAAAAGACTGACCCTGCCCTCCAAATAAGGGGAATTCCTCCTGTCTGACTGGCTTGGAGCTGGAACTTGGCTTTTCCTGCCTTCACAATTGAAATGAAACATCCACTTATCACGGATCTCAAGCCTGCAGGCTCCCAGACTAAAACTACACCATCAGCTCTCCTGGTTCTTAGGCCTTTGGACTTGGACTCAAAACTAAACCATCAGCCCTCTGGGTCTCAAGCTTGCCAACTGCAGATCTTGGGACCTCTCAGCTTCCATAATCCCATAAGCCAATTCTTTATAAAAAATGTCACATATCACTCATATGTGGAATTTAAGAAACAAAACAGATGAACACAGGGGAAGGGAAGGAAAAATAAAATAAGATAAAAACAGAGAGGGAGGCAAACCATAAGAGACTTTTAACCATAGGGAACAAACTGAGGGTTGCTGGGGGGGAGGTGGGTGGGGGATGGGGTAACTGGGTGATGGACATTAAGGAGGGCACGTGATGTGATGAGCTCTAGGTATTGTATGCAGCTGGTGAATCACTAAATTCTATCCCTGAAACTAATAATACACTATATGTTAACTAAATTGAATTTAAATAAAAAAAATTTTAAATGCCATATATACACACACACAATCTTAATATATATGGATTTTTAAGACGTATATATAGATACTTTTAACATATCTATTATATTAAATACAAACACACAAACCCTGTTGGCTCTGTTCCTCTGTAGAACCCTGATTTAATACAACATTGTAATGGAAAAAACTCTTCCCTATAGAGCCACCAAAGTAGTAAAGATGGGGATATCTCATTCCTTGCCAAGATAACAAAGATGAATAAGCCGCAGCAGCCATCAGATGGTGATACTATTAGAAAGTATGTGATATTAGGGGCATCTGAGTGGCTCAGTCGTTTTAAGTGTCTGCCTTCAGCTCAGGTCATGATTTCAGGGTCCTGGGATAGAGCCCTGCATCACATGGGGCTCTCTGCTCAGCAGGGAGCCTGCTTCTCCCGCTCCCTCTGCCTGCCTCTCTGCCTACTTGTGATCTCTCTCTCTGTCAAAGAAATAAAATCTTTAATAAATAAATAATAAATAATAAAAGAAAGTATGTGATACTTGAAAATAAAACATGACTGAAATATTCCTACTTCTATAAGAGGCCTGGAATAAGGAACCCAAAATGCACACGATTGGAGGGGGAACAGTGGAGTATTAAGGGAGAAAAGATCGGACAAAAAGAGAGAAGACGTGCTCACAGATTATTACAATTTATTTTTCCCTGCAGAAATTATCATTCACACCAATTCAGGCACATGCATGTGCTGCCCCTCCCTCCAGGGCTACAGCTGTGACCACACACATACAACCTGCTGCTAAACCTCAAATCCTTATCAAATATGCCACGTAATAGCTAATCAAGCTGTGAAGAATTTTGCTTCTTCGTTCTTCCTGACTTAAAAGCCAAGGTGCTCCTGAACGATCCTATGAATTTTAGGGCCTGTGTTCTTCTCACGACACCCACACATACTTAAAATCATCTTTGTATGAGGTTCACAGAGAGAGGAAACAGAAGGTGTCAAAGGAGAGATTTTAGAATTTCAAAAAATTTCCAGGATCACAGACATTCTTTTCCAATATACAAGCTAAAGACATTTTAGGAAAGCTTAACACCAGTTGGGTATGCGGAGACTTGTGAAGCGAAAGGGAATTTAGGATTCATTAAAACACTATCATGGATAGAGACCTAACTATTTGCTCAGAAGTCTTCCATCCCACCCCACAACGCCCAGTAAAGACTCCTTGACTCCCAGCTCAGTGGTCACAGTGTGCACAAAAGAAGGCTAATTCTGAAGTGAGCATGTACCTGGGCAGGGCTAAAAGCCAAGGCCTTGGTCTCTTGCATCCTTCCGTGTCTTTCTTGCCCTTGCACATTCCTTCTCCTCCTTTCTTCCCAGAACAGAGGCTCTGGAGCGAGACTCTGGGTCTGAATACTCTTTCTGACACTGATTAACTATGTGTGACCTTGAGGAAGTTATTTACCTCTTGATGCCTCAGTTTCCTCAGCAGCAAAATGTAAAATATAGTAGTGACTAGCAATGTGGGGTTGTGAGGATGAAATCAGTTCAAGCACAACAGGTTCTTGATGCAGTACTGGCCCACAGTACATGTCCATGTCAGCCCCGACTAATCTTGTGGAGTCCATTCTTGGACCCAACAGGTGGTAAGTTGATTTTGGTTCATTTATGGCATTTCTCACATGGTATAAAAAGCACCCATTTACCAGCCCACCTCCCCCTAGACGGAGCAGGAATCACACATTCTCATGATCCTTCCCAGCACCTAGTGGTGGTACACAGCAGATACTCAATAACTGTGGACTGAGTGCTTCAACACACTAATTCTAACAAGGACAGTGTGTCACCTAGGCTGCTGATTATGAATGGCAATGGCAATGCAGCAAAGTGAAGCTCCAGGTAGAATTCTGCAATGAAACACAATTCACCCTTTGGCTGTATAATCAAGTCCTGGGATTTTTTATTTGTCTAAATTCATTTGCTTTAAAAATCTTTCAAATAAGGTCACTTTGTTTATATACTTGTCCCTCTTAATGGCACAGAGAAGTAAGCATAACAAAGCTGACTGAATCAATGTTACTTTTGCCCCAGGAGAACAAAATTCTAGAAATATTTATGAGCAATCTCCTACAGTTACATTTAATTATCAATTGCACATAACACATAATTATTAAAGTCATTAAGAAATGTCCTTCCAAGTATAAACAAGAGCAAAGCATCAACAGACCCAGGATAAAGCAGAGGTTACAACTACCTTTTTGATGCCTGGCTCCCCCCAAATGACATTTCCCTTAACTACAAAAGGGATAAAAAGACCACTGGACTAACCCTGGTCTCAGGCATGTGATTTGGTCTCAGTCTCAAAAAACCTTTTGTGGAAAGTCCTCTTTTTGTGAAACATCCTATTAAAAAGCAAGCCCGTGAGACATATTCACTAGTTCCTCTAAGTAAGTCCCAAGGTGTTAACTGAGAGGACAGAGGAAGAAGTAGACAGACAGACACACATATGCACACACCTACTCCTCCTATATAGACCAGACCAGTTAAGAAGATCAGTAAAAGTCACAGGCTTTTTCCTACATGACTTTGGTTATTCCCATATGAAACATGCACAGATGTTTCTGTTGGATCACAGATGTCACTGTCGGGTCAGATTAATAAAAGCCATATTTTCCAGTTAAGCATAAGGAAAAAGAGGTAATAAAGGAATTCAAATATGCTCATGCTCTGTAACAGAAAAGAATAGGTGAATTTGCATTTTATGTTTCCTGGCCACATACACTTCTCATTTAATTAAAAGAATTTGGGAAGATGAGTCTTAAGTTCACATGACCACAATTTACTATGAAGAACACTAAGAACCTCCTAGAAAACAATACTACTTTGCAGTGCCAAAAAAGCACACCTGAATCAAATATTAAGTGAAATGAGTTACTCCAAAAGCCAAAAGGAGGATTGCTGAAAGGTTCAGCTGGTTTAGTTCTACAAAAATAAACCGAGGAGCAGGCAGCTCACCACTATATCCTCAGGGAATGTGTCTCTGCTGAAGGAGCCATCATCAAACACAACCTCATAGAAGGTCTGCGATGTCACAGCAATCACCCTGCAGCTGTAATAGCGGGTGTTCCGATGCTTCGTGATGACCGTCTGCCCCACAGAGATACCCTTCTCGCCAGCCTTGGACTTCTAGAATAAGGGGCACAGAGAAAGGAGAGAAAAGGAACAGGAGAAAGATAAAAGGTAGGGACAGAAAATAAAATATATATTTATTTAGAAAAAAAAAATTCACGTGGTCATGATACATATTTTTAATTTTTAAACTTTTTATTGGGGAATAATTTCAAACCTAAAGGTTACAAGTATATGAGTAGTACAAGATACCTATATACTCTTGACCCCTTTACCCAGATTCACCTATTGTTATCTATCAATATTTTTAACATTTTACCATTTCTCTTTTTTTGCATATTCTATCTCTATTTTATATACATGTATATTTATATATAAAAAAATTGTGTGTGTATATATATAAACAGTCCACCCAGAACCATTTAAGAATAAGCTACATACATCATGGGCTTTTACTCCTAAATACGTCAGTTGTGTATTTTCTAAAAATAAGGATTTCCCTTTACATAACCACAGTACAGTTACTAACTTTAGTAAATCTAACATGGACACGATACTTTTATCAATGATGTATGTTCTAATTTTGTCAACTGAGCCAATAATGATCTTCATGGTTTCTCCAACTCCCCTCACATGGTCTCAAGGGCAAGGTCCAGTCGAGTCAGGTACTGCACTTTGCTGCCGCTTCTCTTTAGCCCCTTCTAATCTGGATCATTTCCACAGCCATTCTTTGTCTTTTGTGATCATGAGTGATACTTCTAAAGAATACAATTCTCCCTCTCCCTCCTTTTTTAACAGAGCATTTGCCTGATGTTTCCTCATGATTAGATTCAAGTTATACATTCCTGGCCAGAACACCACACAGATAATGTCATATTCTTCTCAGGATATCACATCTGGAGGCACATGATGTCTGTCTACCTCTCAATGGTGATGTTAATTTTGATCCTAAACAAACTGTAGTCCAAACTCTCATTATAATCACTATTTTTTCCCTTACAACTAATAAGCAATCTGTGGGAGAAACTTTAATACCATGCAAATATCCTGTTCCTGTACATATCTGCTTAGGTTTAGTATCTATTGACGAGTCGGGCCTGATCCAATCTTTACTGTGATGGTGGTGATATGCTGATTTCTGCAGCTCTGGCACTCCCTCCATATTTACTAGCTGGCACTTGGCACCTGTTAAGCAGGAGTCCTCTACTCTCCCCACATCCTGGTCTTATGTGGGAGAGGAGAAGACAAGGTAGAAGCCTGCAGAAATGGCCTGGGGCCCACAGGTCAGGCTATGCAGGGGGTAGGGAAGGGAGGAGGGCAGTTCCTTTGCCATCCTAAGGAGTCAGGACATTATCCTGTGGGCCTAAGGAAGGCACCGAGAGATTTAAGTATTGAAGAAAAATGATCCAGGTTTATATGGCTATAGGTGGAAAAGGTGAGTGGGGAGCTTATTACAATGGGCCAGGTGGAAGATGAGGGCCTGGAGTAAGGAACTAAGGACAAATGCTCATGATTTGGATGGAGGGATGACTCCCTCCCAACAAGCATGTTCCTACAGTCTCCTAGTTGTAGAGTGAGCTCTGCCATCTAGTTTCTCACATGCCTAACAAAATAAAATCATTCCCCAGTGATTGCTGGGTTGGTTGGGGAATTTTTTTGCCTTTAGGTGTAGTTAGGTATATAAACATCTTGACAAAAGACAAAAGTAAAAAGACTATAGTGATTTAAGTGCACTATGCTTAAAGTAGAAATCATTTGTTTTGTTTTGTTTTTAAGGTTTTTTTGTTTTGTTTTGTTTTTTAGTAATCTCTACACCCAACATGGGGCTTGAACTCATGACCCCAAGATTAAGAGTGGTGTACTCTTCCAACTAAGCCATCCAGGCACCCGTGAAGTAGAAATCATTAATAGCTAGGCCACAGTATGTTATATGTGCTGAAATAATTACCTAGTTTCCTGTTTCATTTCTCCATCCAACCCCTTTAAATATATCTAACCTTTCCCAGTAAGAGAAAACTCCAATGTGATAATGAATATGAGTAAAAGCACAGTCTGTGGTGATATAACTCCCGAACTGGGCCCACAACCGTTCCTCAAGACTGTACTGTTTACAGCTAACTGTAGGAGGCAAACTTTACAACCTGTGTGACCATATACAGTGGCCCCGAGTGGCCATGGCAGCACTTTCTGCAGATGTTGTCCCTCTCTGTCAAACTGACTTAAAAACACTCATGGTCAGGATTGCAAGTGCTGCATTTTACTATGGTATTAGTTCCTTTGTGCATAGTTTATTAAAATTGGAATTAACCCTGTAAGGAAACGATGGTTTGGATTTGAATTCTAAGCTCTGCTACTTACTAGCTGTGTGATCTTGTGATCTTGAACCTTTATCAGCCTCAGTTTGTTCATCTGTAGAAGGGATAATACTTACATTAAAGGTTTGCTATAAAAACAGGATAAAGTACATCAACTACCTAGACTCATGGGCAACTGGTTCTGAGCAACTGTTGACTGGTTTCATTTTGTAAGGGGAGAGCATACCTAGGACCCCAGCCCCAGATTAATAAGCCATTCTTCCCTGCTGCCCCGCAGTAATGGGCACGTATGGCTGCAGCACCCTGATTTCACACGACAAGGCTGAATTCAGCCCCAGACCACCACCGTCTTGTTCTTTACCTCATCCACTTCTGATTCTAACTCATGTCAAAAGTGGGCACAAAGCTATGGTCCTTAGGAGGAAAGGCATAAGGAGGCCTCCTCCCCTACCCCTAATGCTCCCAAAGCCTTCGTCTGCAACTCCCTTAAAGCCCTGCCCAAATGACACTTTGATTGACTATTCCTCCTACAACAGGGCAAAATCCATGCATCAGCGCCAGACTACATGTCTTTTTTTTTCACAGTACCCACCACAGCATGTACAACACTATTGTTGCTGGATGAACAACAAATGAATGAATGAAAGAAAGAAATAATTTTTAAAGATGAATGAACAAACCGTGAGGATGGGTACAGACACATTTTCAAAATGGGAGAGGACTGATTCTAATCATTCATGGTCCAGAAAAGGGAAAAGAAAAACAAAGGGGAGTTGTAGGAAGATGTTCCTCTTTCTTGGGGTAGGAAGGCATGTATGTGGGTAGGGGGAGGGAATAAAGAAGTTTTATGGTGAAATTCACAGGGTCTGGAAAGTGGAAGTGGTCAGTCAGGGGAAGAGAAACACGATACAGATTTGAAAGAGAAAAGGCTGACTCTAGACTACAACCATCGTTTTCCTACTTAGGACCTGAAATTTATGCAACTAGCTGGCTGGAAAGATGGTCAACACACAAATTACTTTCATCTAAATAAAAATTTCCATGAGCTTCAGGCATGACCATTTCATGGGGAGTACTAAGGAAAACAGATTTTTTCCATAATGCTATTTTGATAGGATTTCTGATTTATTTTTGCAGGGAAAATTTATTGACAAGCATACCCCATAACTTATTATACATTCTCAAAAATATTTCCTGTCAGAAAAGTCTAAGAATCTATTGATGTTAACACTGTCATTTCTGATCAAAGAAGACAGATATTATGCAAGAGGTTTCATCAGATTATAGAAATGGCTATGGTATTTTGAAGATTAGTACACAGGCTAAGGCTGTGAAAGTTAAATTTCCTTCAACATGCACTAAGCAGAAATGAACAGTGGTTTAAGGGGAAAAAAAAGCACAACTTCTTTTAAGGAAAGCTAGAGCCAGTTTGAAATGCTGGGGATGGGGAAAAAATGTTAAGTAGGAAAATGTTACAGACATTTCACAAAAGCATCAGAGAGTTCTTGGGGCACAATTATACAGGTAGAGTTACCAACACACATCCATATACCTGAGTTAATTAAATTCTCCCAATAACGCTGTGACATGGTTGTTATTTTCATTAAATAGATGAAGTAGCTGAGGTACACAGTCAAGGACCTTTTCCAAGATCTCAGAGATGGTGAGAAGCTAACATGGGGCCCAGAGGCAGGCACTTTCCTATCTTGAGTGCGTTGCTATCATCAACCAGGAGAATAAATGTTGACAGAAATCAGAGGAGAAATAAAACCTACCAGGAAATGGACCTAATGGAATTTAAGCACTTGCCTAAAGAAGTTACATTTTCTTTTTCTTTCTTTTCTGATTTATTGAGTACCTCCTCTGTTCTACATACCCGTTGAGATATTTCTCAGGTAAGAAATCATTTAATCTCCTCAGAGTTCAATTAGCAACTTGGATTTGGAGCCTATCTGGAGATGAAAAATGTAGAATGTATAATTGTACATGCAGTGCATTTTTCCATATGTACACATGACACACACACACTGTGGTAAATTGCAAAAATACCCATAAATCTTCACTTCTTTCTGTTTTCACATCCTTCTCAATGAGACCTTGCAGCTCCTTCTATCAAGGGCTGGACCCGATTTGCTCACCCCTCAAATCTGGGTTCACCTTGTGGCTTGGACTACCTCGACCAAAAGAATACAACAAAAGTATGCCAATCCAAGGCCTTGCAGCCTTCTGCAGTTTCTTTCTAGGGGCCCTAGACTCTGTCATGTAAACAAACTCAATTATCCTACTGGCAGACGAGAGATCACATGCACCAGACATGGACCCAGCTAGGAAAAGGTAAGCAGTTCTGCAGCTGACCACAGATGAATGAGGCAATCAGCCTGGAATAGAAGAATCACCCAGCTAAGCCCAGCCTAAATCTGTGACCTACAGAATCACCAGCTAAAGAACTGTCATTGTTCTAAGCCACTACAGTTTGTGATAGTTTGTCACACACACAAGTAAGAAAAAAGATACTAAGAAAAAATATACTAAACTGCTAACCTATATAAATCTAGGTAATGGAATTTTGTTTATTTTCTTCTTCATGTACTTCTCTGTACTTTCTATTATGTATTTAGTTAATTATTATTGAAAACACTAAATGTAATAAAATACAAGAGCCCTTGCAAGTTTCTAAATTCTTTTAATAACAGGTCTACTTAACTGATACGCTCAAAAAAAGCTGAAGCCAAATTATTTAGTAAAGAAAGACAATGTTCATCATTTATCTTTCAGTTAAATATATAAGATAAAAGAAGGACCTAAAATGTACACTTTGTAAAGTGGAAGGATACACAAATTTAGTTAAAAAAATTTCATCTGACTTAACTTATATTTATTATATTTAGGCCAAATGTGATATAACAAAAAGGCACCTTTATTTTGTTCTTAATAATCACTACTGATTCCTAAGACATGTTGTTTCAGTAAAATGAACATATTTTGTTCTCAGGTTTGGGGTTCTATTTTAAAAAACAAGAACAACAACAAAATAAAAACAAAAACATAAGCCACCCATAAGGGGCAGCACAAATAATAGGATCCAACTGTTTAAATGTAGAAGAGTTTTCTCCCCACTATGTCGCTTCCAGGTGTGGGCTTAGAAAGGAAACAGGCCCTTATTACACAGCTCTCTAACTTTCCCAAGACTCTACTGATGTTGAAATAAATGGCCACACTTGGAAGAAAAAAAAAAATAGCTAACCATCAGTGATCACAATCTGAATAAGGAGAAAAAGATGTTCCTAATACCTGGATTGGCTATCAAAGGCACGCCAACATCCAATAGGCTAACTCCAAAAAATTTAAAGCCAGTGTTGACAAAACAGGATGAAAGAAATCACATTACCTGACGAGTATACTATGGCCATAAATTCTGAGCCAAAGAGCCAAGAACCAGCTAGCAAGTGATGCAAAGAGGAAAAGCAATGCAAGGATGGACACAGAGAGAAAAAAGTGGCACTTAATAAGCAATTACTGAGTGCTCATTACGAGTAAGGTACCTTGCAAGGTGCTGAAGATTAAAATAAAAGAATGAGAGAGTCCCTTCTCTCAAATACCTCACAGGCTGGTAAAAAAGAGAGACATAGCTGATCAAAATGCAAAGTATTAAGAATGCCCAGATGAGGGCAGGAAGCGACCTTTCCCAGGCTTCACTACAGGGAACTTGTGAACCAGGTCGGAGGGAGCCAGGAAGCACTCTTGTACACACGTCAGGGAGGCGGTTTGAGAGTGGAGTGTTTGGTGCCATGAACCCCTACCCTTGGCTACCTTGTGAGCCTGTGGGCACCTACTCAGACGGTATTTTTAAATGCATAAAACAAAACAACAAAAGATTACAAAAGAAACTAATTGAAATAATACTGAAAAACAAATTTGTGGTGTAATATCTTTGCTTCTTTAATAATGTATTAAATACTAATATCTAGTGGCAGGTCTAATAACTATTAATCTCCTAATTTCAAGTTGTGAAGAACATAAGCAATATTTTGAGATCTCTGTTACAATGGTCATGTGAGTTCTATTGTGGACAGAGTCACAGAAACTGCTAAGGCCGGCACTGCTTCCAAACTGACAGAATTGCTAAATTCCAGCTAGAGTTAGTGGAAAACAATTGTAAATCTTTCCTCATCCTCTAACAGACAAATTTTTCTTGATACTAAAGTATAAAAAAGATTTTATCACCTGGAATATTTAAAGGCACAGCAGTCAACCTTCTAACAACTTATAAAAAATTACAACAATATTCTTTATATAATGGTGCTTATATATACTGAAGATAAAAGGACAGAGCGAAATGAAACTCAATGAAGTCATCCCTGTGAAAGGTGAAGTTATGGAGGCATTATGGGTAATTCTGGGGTGACCTAAAATGACACAAGAACCTAACTTAAGTACTGATGTTAGAATGTGCACTGCATTCTCCAATATCATTTCTCCCCATTGGGTTTTTGAGAGCAGAGAGCAGTTAGTTCACTAACTCTGAAGCAAAGGCTCAGGGAGGAGTCCCGTGTGGCAGAAGGAAGGAAGATTCCTATACTTTGGCAACACAGATCTTCTCTGATCAGACCCAGCAAAGGCTCAGCTGCATTTACGCCTTGAAGAAGGGTAACCCACCATCTGATGAGATGAATCATGGGCAGAAATGTCATCCTGGGAAAATCCCCGACTGGGTTCTCCATCTATATAATAATGTTTACAAAGGGTGTAAATCTGAATATAACAGTGTATGCAGAGCGAGCAAGGCTGGGAAGTTGAAGAAATGAAGTAACTTATCCAATGAACAGGCCAAAAAGGACATTCCCATTTCTCTCCAGTAACCCCTTCACCTTCTCTTCTTAATTATTTCTCCCTAATTCCTATGATTTAATAACCCGTGAGATATTATTATTGTATTTTTTCAAGATACCATTTTATAAAAATCCCTAGGGGATCTGAGTAAATAAATTAATACACACTATTCTTCTTTTACCAACTCATGCAGTAGAAGTCACTCATATAAATTTGCCTTGTAATAATGAAAGCTTTCTTTGTAAAATTACAAGAGCTAGGTAAAAATCTTCTACCCAGAAAAACCTAAATCCCTCGGGCTTCATGAAGAAGTAATTGCTGTAACAGCAGAAATGCACATGCAAACTCATAAAAATGTCACAAGTATTTAATTTTCTACATGTCTGTTTGTTCACGTGTACTTTTATTTCTTGTGGGTTTTTAAGTACAAACATATAATACAGTGGGAAATGGTGGTAAGCAGTTTCCCAGCAGATTTAAGGTCTTATTCACTTTAATGTCTGTAGAAGATACTGAGCAAAAACTAATTCTTTTCCATCTGAGTCATTAGCTCACCTCAGACGTCTTGTTTGGTAGGTAAGTGATGAGGACTGGGACAGGAGAAGCATCTTTAGATGCTCACTCTGTTAATGTAGGAAACTCTCAACAGGTCGGCACCACCTGCTTTCTATTCTGAACAATAAACAACTTCAGAAACAGCAGAGAGGAAAGTTCACGCCGGTTAGACTGGTGGAGGTGGAGGAGTGTGGAAGCCTCCCACTGCTAAGACAGAACTTGCCACGAGCTCCTCCTAAGTCACGTCCAAACTCATTAGTTGCTAGTGAACATGGGAGTCCCTGGATGCCTGCCCCCAGAAGCTCTACCTTGGGCTTCTACATTTCAGGGGCTCTTCAGCCTTCTTGGGTAGCAACAGTAAAATCTGGAGAGAACTACAGGTTCAACAAAATCTCAATCATTCACAGCAGGCTGTGTGTGTGTGTGTGTGTGTGTGTGTGTGTGTGTGTGTAGAAATTAACAAGCTGATTCTAAAATTTACATGAAAATGCAAAGAGACTAAAATACTCAAAGTAATCTTGGGAAAAAAAGTGTTGGAGGAATTATAACTTGGGGGGAGGAGAAGGAAAAGCATTGGCTCAATTATAAGGTAATACAACTTTCAAAAATTACCTTAAATGGGGCATTTTCAATAGAGAGTAGCAAGCAAGTATCACCGAATTGTATTCTTCCCAAAAGGACTTTTGAATCTCAATTACAGTTGGGGAAAGGATTAAAAATAGCTAAAATAGATGCCAAAAAAAATGTTCTTATCAAGGAAATCTGAAGTAAATCATACTAATTAAATGGTATTATAGTTTTTCTGTGCCACCAAAAAGGAAACCCAGGTAAATAATGACACCATGTAAGCTAACCCAAGCCATAGTCTCAAGTTGGAAAAGTGACTACCAAGACAGCAGTCTAAATGAAATGTCACATATACTCTGACTCTGACGACCTGGAAGCTCTATATCTTTTCATGACTGGTGAACCTCTCTGAAGTGCCATTTCATCATCTGTAAAATGTATACAATCATAATACCAGGGAGGTGGTGACTGTGAGGACCAAACGAAATAACGTAGTTATGTCTGAAAGTATTCAGTAAACTATAAAAGACACTACAAATATTAGCCATTATATTACTTTTATTCACCTTATCTTATACACTGCTCCCAACAAAGGAGGGTTGTCCCCTTGAAC
Organism: Leptonychotes weddellii; assembly: GCF_054177405.1. Taxonomy (NCBI): domain Eukaryota; kingdom Metazoa; phylum Chordata; class Mammalia; order Carnivora; family Phocidae; genus Leptonychotes; species Leptonychotes weddellii. The sequence goes on along the minus strand of NC_138382.1, from coordinate 27,157,711 downwards.
AGAAGAGAAAATTACGGTGGGATAGGCAATTGTGGTTCTATAAAGATACAGTAGTTACACGAGCATGAGCGAGGTGGGGGGAGGGAAGAAAGGAGACAGAAGGGAGAGAGAAGGAAAGGGAGAAAGGTAGGGAGGAGGGAAGTGAGAGAAAGACACAGAGAGTGCAAGAGAGAGAGAGAGAGATCTAAAGTAAAGCTTCCTAGCTTTCTTTTGAAATTTCAGGAGAAATAGCCACAGGAACAGTGGAAGAAAAGCCAGCCAAAAGCTTCCTACTGCCCATCACAACAGCAGAAGTGCAGAGTCCACCTCGCTACCTCACCAATGTTAATCAAAGAGGATAAACCGACAAAATCTTTCCATTATTAATCAAGAAAATTAATATCTATTTTTCTCTCTATCTAGTGTTAATTAAATGCATCTATGTGCCCAACACCGCTTGAAAAAGAGATATGTGGGGTTCCTGTGGAGGCAGGAAGGGACAGGGAAAAAACTGAGAGGTTCTGTAGCAGTAACCTTTCCTTTCCAGTTTCATGACTGTAGCCCCCATGTCCTCTCAAAATCACCTAAAGTTAGTCTCTGTGGTCTCCACAGCCTTGGCAAAAGCTACTTCTAGTAAGGGCACCAGTCTTTATCCCAAACACATGATAGAGATATATAATAACAGATTTGAAGGTACAATTAGAAAATATTGAATATAAGGGTTTGGAAATTTTGTATTTTCTTCTAATTCCTGAGAAATGTATGAGGAAAAGGGGGGGCAAACTTAACCAAAAGGCTTATCTAGTACTCAAAGAGAGACAAACAAGATGGAAAGTAACTGATTACAATATGTAATGCCCACAAAAAAGAGCATTTCACTTCTTCTTGCCTCCTGCCCCAATCAAAGGCTTCTGAATGCCAAATCATCTCAGTAATGGCTCAAAGAAAAATTAAAAGAATGCTTTATTTAAAAATGTAGAAACAGTAATTTCTTACATTTCTTCAGCTACTGCCCTCTATAATTTCACAGACCCACTACACATGGTATGGGATAAGCAGAGAGAATCCATGGTATCTCACAAAGAAACCAAGCCAATTTCAGATAAAGAATGGTCAAGAGAGGTGCATGGGTGGCACAGTGAGTTGAGCGTCTGACTCTTGGTTTCAGCTCAGGTCGTGATCTCGGGTTCATGAGATCAAGCCCCACTTCGGGCTCTGTGCTCAGTGTGGAGTCTGCTTGGGACTCTTTCTCCCCACCCCCCCGCCCTCATGCTTGCTCACGCACGCTCTCCCTCTCTCTCTCTCTCAAATAAGTAAGTAAATCCTTTAAAAAAAAAAAAAAGTCAAGAAACCACCTAATTTTGCCTGGAAAGAAAAGAAGTGCTGATTTGCAGGTGTGAAATTGTCAGACCCCAAGATGGCTACTAACATCCTGTGGAAAAGAAGGACAAAGAAGCTGGATGTTCCCAGGCTGACTGGCTTCCTGCCAAGAGACCTCACAAGGGCTTTTTAGTTAATCCAGAGTTTTACACATCATGTTGTTGAAAGTGGACATGTATATAATGTTTTTTAGATAGAAATGTTGGAACTTATTTGCCATTTCTCTTGTTTGCAGTTAATAGTCTTAAAAAGTTACACTTCCATTACATTTTGTCAGTATCTACGGATTTCATTATGACTATGGCATCTAATTACTGTTTTCTACATGAAGGAATTGCGAAATGCTGCCTCTTATGCTTTACAAGATGGTGGAATGTCAAATACCCTTTCCTGTTGTCTGTCTGTTGACACACTCCATTTGTATTTCTCCACCATATCCATGGTGTTTCACTCCAATACCAGTGTTAAAATATGGGATTAGTGTCACTAATTTTCTTAACAAGCTATCGGGCAATAATGCATCCCTCAATTATTTTCTTTTTAAAAAAAGACTATAAGTTGCTGAAAAGCTTAAAATTTTCTGGGTACTGAGATACATCAATTCTGTGAGAAAGTGAGCAAGCATTTTACATGGAAACACACCTCACCTATACTAAAAAATGAAACCAGGTAAGTGGTCCTTGGAGAGAAAGACTTGATTTCCTCAGTATGTGTGGTCCTTGAAGTTGGCAAGTATCAACTGTGCCATGTAAACATTCCTTCATGCAGTACAAGCCTACGTCTGCTGACTGGCTCCCAGGTTCCATGCATGCTGTGTGATGGGAGTAACAGAGCCAAGGAGGAAACACAACATTGACAAGTTTCTCTTGGGGATTCTGAGGAGTCTGCTTTTGTGATAATAACCAAACACCTGCACCAAGATGCAGATCTTTCTTGTTGTTGTTTTTTTTTTTATATATAAAATCAGGATTCATTTGCAGTTTTACAAGGCCAGAATAAAAAGTTCAGCAATACATTCTTTTCTGTGAACCATGCATTATTATACATTTTGAGAGAGATGAATATAACCAAGCCTGTCAGATAAGAGATCTCCTAATAATCAAGGCTCTACAGAGGGTAACTACTAACACTCATGTTAAAAACACGTAAGGTCTCAGCCCCCGACATGGCTTCAAAGTTATTTCAGGGGCTCCTCAGGCCCTCAGGAGTAAGTATTGCCTATTTGCAAAATAAATAATGTGTCCCACAAAATATATGCTCTAACATTTTTCCAGCGCATTTGGATGTTTCCAGGAAATATATCTGAGATAGTATTCTTTTACCCAACCAGATTAAAGGATCAGAAATAAAGTCTGGAGAAAGGCTACCCTAAGGGAAGAGAGAGTTTTCTGAACCCCCTGGGACCCAACTCTGCTTTCTACCCACAGATGAGGATGTGGCCTTGCTGACCCTGTATCTGATTCAAGGGCTGATTGCTTGCAAGAATTTCCTTAAATGGAAACGCCCAGACTCTCAAAAGTAAATTTTTCTAGAATGGAGATGTAAACCCTTAATACAGAGGAACTGTATAGTCACAAAATATGACTTTTATTCAGATCCAGCAGCAGCCAACTCCATGCAGACACTGCCACAACTCTGTAGCCCCCATAGGGAACAAAGTGTAGGAGAAGCACCACCCCCAAGCATTTAGCCTCTGCTCTGCCTGCATGGTCTCCCCATTCTGATCAGTTTCTGTATCTTTGGCTGATTAAAACTGGAATCGGCAATGGAGGCATCTGTTGTCTCTTCCCACAGATTCAAAACCCCTTGAAGCACTTCAATTAGTATCAGAAATAGATCTAAAACCCCTGCAGATGATGCCTGAACTGGGACTGGTGCATAGACCCTTCCGAAGTGGCCAGACTTGGAAAAAGATCTGGAAAAGGGGGAAGGACAGAAGAGTAAGCTGAAGAAGGCTCAATTTGAGGCAGAAGAGCCTCTGGCCCAAAGTCTGTGGAGGTCACTCTGGGGAGCTTCTGGGGAGAGTGTCAGTGGAACCTCTCCTCTATGCCCTGCAGCCAGGGCCAGTGACTAAATAGTAGGGCTGTCCTACCTTCTGCTGTGGGTCCACTCAAGCCCTTTTTCTCCTGACAAAAAGCATGGGGGAGAGCAGCTCTATGCTTGCTGATCCCCACCCTTCCTGTGGAAATGGCTATAGAAGTAGGAGGAAACTAAATGTGGGGTATTAAATAGAGAGAAGAAAAGTTTGAAATAGGATACACTTCATTTTCTTTATAAAATTAAAAAAAATTGTTTTCACTGGTTTTACCTGATAAAGTGAACGAGAGGAAGATTCATTCTAAATGTAAATATTCTAAAACGTCTGTGCTAAATATTTCTCCTCCCAGGCAAACCTGGTGTTAACTTTCTATCACCTGGGATACATGGACTGAGATCTCAACTAAACATTTCTATCGATGAAAAGGTAAGGGATAAGGGATTTCTTTTATTTACTGTATGTTTGATTGAGGAAGACTGATCAGACTCAGGCCCTAATCACTGTATTTTTTTTTTCATCCTGTTAAGAATTTTTTACTCCAGACCTTTTCTTGGGTTAGAAATCTGTTTTTCAGTATCAGTGCAAAGTCAGCAGGGCATTTGGAAAATAACTTATGTAGAATAAAAAAATATATATATATACAAACACCAGATAATTGTGCACAAGTCTGAGAAGAGTATGTTGGTCATAGCAAATGTAACTGAACAGAGTGGGAGTTAGCAATATCTAAATTGTTGTAAGAAAAACAACATCCACCAAAACAATTCTACTGTCAATGAAACACAAAGACACCCAGATCTGGGAGATAGGAAGAGGCCAGTTAGATCATTGTTAGATGAGTGTTAGCTAAATTCTGGTTCCCTTCCTTAAAAGATTGGGAGAGAAACTAAAAGTGGACAGAGTTGAGCCACAGAATTGAGCTCCAGACTAAAGGAAAATAAAAAGGAAAAAGAAAGGATGGATTCAATCCATTGCTGAGTTTGATTTGTCAGCCCTATTGGAGCCAAGGCAACCTCACTGGCATTAGAAGGCTACACTTAGAGCAGGCAAAACTCATAGTTGTAACCTCCTCTGTGAATTCTACCTGACTGCCTTTAATAGAGTTCGTAGTTTCCTTCTTTGGGCTCCCAGGACATTTTATCCTTATCTTTATTTAGCCTATCTTATTATGGTAATAGAGCACAGTAGCTAAGAGCCTGGGCACTGAATCAGGTTGCCCGGTTTCGACCATTCTTTCCCTTACTACCTATGTAATATATATCAAATTGTAACTTAAATAATCTTTGCCTCAGTTTCCTCATCTGTAAGAGGAGTTAGTAATAGTCCCTATCATAAATGGTACTTTGAAGATTAAATGACATAATACTTGTAAAGCCTTTAAAACACAACTCACGTTATATGTTGAATCAATGTTTATCATCATTTCTTCAAAAAAGTACATCTGCTTACAACAGGTGTGTGAATGAGGGCATGTCAGGAAGAATGTTTAAAGTTGGGCTAAGAAGTTAAAAAAAATTATGTTTTTATTTCCAGGACACTCCATGCCCCCCTGTATATTGAATTGAAAAGTTTCAAAGCAATCTAACTGAAGTTCTCCATAACTAACCTTTGTGCCTAGATTACTTTTTATCTTTTATCTTTCTTTAAAGATTTTATTTATTTATTTGACAGAGAGACACACAGCTAGAGAGGGAACACAAGCAGGGGGAGCGGGAGAGGGAGAAGACTGCTTCCCACGAAGTAGGGAGCCCAGTGCGGGGCTCGATCCCAGGACACTGGGATCATGACTTGAGCCGAAGGCAGACGCTTAATGACCAAGCCACCCAGGCGCCCCCAGATTGCATCATTCTTATTCTATTTTTTTAAAAGATTTATTTATTTGACAGAGAGAGACACAGTGAGAGGGGGAACACAAGCAGGGGGAGTGGGAGAAGCAGGCTTCCCACTGAGCAGGGAGCCCGATGCAGGGCTCGATCCCAGGACCCTGGGATCATGACCTGAGCTGAAGGCAGACGCTTAACGACTGAGCCACCCAGGCGCCCCTAGATTATTTTTTATGAGCTGGCTAAACAAGTGCTAAGATAAGAAAGGAGAGGTGGGGAGTATGCATGGCCAATCTGTTATCAAACAGTTTATTCCAATTCCAAAAGTCTTTAAAAATTGGCTTTATTTTCCTTGGTTTCAGTTCATTTAAAAATCTTGGAATGGGGTCACAGTTTATTGGGGTCACAGCTTTCTACCCTAATCCCATCCTTTCTTCAAAAAAGTTTAAAATGTTTTCAAGCCTGGGGAACTATCCTGAAATGATAACGAAAGGAAGCTGAGAATCAGAAGTTCACCCTCCGGAGAGTAACAGGCTGCAATTAGGAGCTCTGGCGTTGGACAAGAGGGTGGTGAGAAGTTGGTGGGCCCTACCACACAGCCCATGAGAAATTAAAAGAATTTTAGACAAAATATCAAAATTTTATGTTTTTCTGAAAATCCTAAAAATGACGGTTATCAATGACGTTACAATACTTAGTGCCCTGTATTTTCATTGCTTTACTGTTCCTTAAAGGAAGATAAGGATTGTTTTGTTTCTTTTTAGGAAAGAGGTGCTTAGGTGATGCTTGAAAGTGGGATTTTCTAGACCTACAAACGTGGAAGCCAATTCCATGACACTGATCCAGTGGTTCAAACAAAAAAAAAGAAAACAAAGACTCCTAAAATTTTTATCTATAATATAATATATAATTAATATAAACACGTGTGGTATAACAACCTATGCTGTGACATCAAAAGACATCAAAAGACAAGTTAATGGTAACAGGAAAAAGTGTATTAATAAGTCCTCAAATTAGAACAATATAAAAATAAACTTATTAAAGACAGAAAAAAATTGGACATATCAACATAAACTCTTGATCATTTGAAAAAGAATTATTTTCCTGCTCTATCACTAATGTGGCCCCCCTGCCAAAGTAACTGGTGTTGCATGAAAAAAAAAAACAAAACACCCTTCATTTCAAATTTGATTTCTAATAGAGCGCCTTTAAAAAAGAACCTCGGCTCCTTGATGCGTTGCTGATGCCATGTTTGAAACAAGGAAATCAAGATGATTTTGCCATTTCTTATTGAAATAAAGCAACAACAGTTTCAAAGATGTCTGGAAGTGGTTTTAAATTAGGAAAATAAAGTCACCTTGAAGAGGCTCCGGGACGCCTGGGGTGGTTCAGTCAGTTAGGCGTCTGCCTTCGGCTCAAGTCATGATCCCAGGGTCCTGGGATCGGGTCCCACGTTGGGCTCCCTGCTCGGGGGGAGCCTGCTTCTTCCTCTGCTTCTCTCTCTGCCCCTCCCCCTGCTCGTGCTTGCTCTCTCTCTCTCTCTCTCAAATAAATAAATAAAATCTTAAAAAAAAAAAAAGAAGAGGCTCCAAATGGTCAAAGTGTGACAGAAGCATCAAGAAGAAAATTACAGTCAATTGGTACCCATTGAATCTATAAGAGGCTATAAACCAAAATGATGCTCAAAAGGGTCAAATAATATAAAGCACAGTCAAGCAAAGTCCTACCTACTGATGTGAATTAAATAAATGCTGCCTGATTACAAAAACATAATCCTATGACCACCCATCAAGGGCCTGAGGGGCACCATATGGTAAAATGCAACATATGGTGAAATGTAATTCCGGTCTTCAAACCAAAATGCCTATTGGAACTAACTGGATTAAAAGCCAGAAAGCACTGGGTGTGATACGCAAACAATGAATCATGGAACACTACATCAAAAACGAATGATGTAATGTATGGTGATTAACATAACATCAAAAAAAAGAAAGCCATAAACCAGAGTCAGGGGTAGACCCCAGGAAAACAGGTTTCTAGAACTGTAGAACACTGAAGGGAGATATTCCTCAGGTACCCATCTGGGAACTGAGCCTACCTTCTTCCTCTAGTAGAATATGTGGTCTTCTTGACCTTGATTCTGGCATAAAAATAGGACCCCTTCATGTCTATAAACATTTTATTAAGTGAAGGACACAGATAATCAGTTTTCCTGAGTATAAGCCCCTGTGGTGGAGCAATATATCTCTTGTTTCAGATCTGGCAGTGCCTTACACAGAGGCAACTGCATACGCTCACTAGGGAGAGAGAGCCCAGGGAAGTTTTGTTAGGCTAGGTTGCATGCACTTCCACTCTCTCTCATCAAACCATGTCTGCTAGATTTCTATATCCTTGGCTAATTAATTGGAAATTTACAGTGGGAGTGTGTGTTGGGTCTCTCCTGATCAAGCCACAATCAACTGCAGATTCATCATAATGAATTCATATAAAAGTGTTACCAACTTCGGGAAGGTTTTTTGTCATTATGTGTTTTCTCAAAAACTGATACTGGAAGTATACTATACAATGTTCTCCTGTGATTAAGAACTATTCTAGGGTTTAAGTTTAGGAGCTTTGATCATCTATTGTTCCAAATGTTGGTGAGGTGAGAATTATTTTTACATACCAAGGAAAGATTTCATTAAGTTAGTTTTGACAGGTATTTTCACCCCGGTACCACCAAAAGTTAGCTATATAGGAATAGATTAACCAGAAGAGCCACCTTGCTCTGAGCCCTTCACCAGATCCTGTGCAATGTGGGTCCCCGTCCTGAGCCACGCATAGTGATGGCACAAGAATGAATTGTACTGAAGCTTGCCTGGGGAGCTGGCCTGAAGACATAGGCTGAGAAAAAAAAGTAAGTGCTGAACAAGGTCTCAAGTTCTATTACAAGGATGAGTGCCAGAAGAAGACATGGAGGATGGCTAGGAGGGTAGAATAACAAAAGACAAGAGGACCTTTGAGAGTAGGAGGTGCTAATATGGAAGCCAACATAACCACTACCTTCCATTATCCACATCAATAACACTGCCTTGAAATAAGGAGCACATGTGAAATAGCTGACACACCCTTGACATAAAGATGCTCAATAAATACTATTCTTCTTCTTTTCCACTAATCCCATTCATTAGCATTAGAGAACTATTGTAACAAATTTATACCAAGCAGCTTCCATGGGTGGCCAAGTGCTAGTCGAAGAGAGAAAATATTAATTAAACCTAGTTAAAAAAATCTAATTAAAACAATGACTTAGTTTAAAAATTTAGTTAAAATAACATTGAGTAAAATAATACACAAAATAGTAGGAAAAAATTTGTCCACTAAGGTGTTTTCTCTATAAAAGTTCTTCTTTGAATAGGTGTCTATCTCCATGTTAGTAGCCACAGCTCAGAAAACTACGAAAGAGACAAATTTCTCCAATGTCATATTTTTCAAGAGGAGAGGGCATTGAGATAAAAATGATGTACCTCAAATAAGATACTTTTATTAAAAAGCGCTTTGTTCATTGCAATGAACTAATGTATAAAGTGCAAGTGATTCTAGTGTTCTGACACTGTGTATATGGAATATTCTAATCTAATATGAAGGTTCACTGAAGTAATTTGCCCCCGAAAAAAGATCTGTGCATGCCATCTTCTCTCCTCCGCTGCCCTCCATTATTCAGGTGTCTCTTCCTTTGGACACCCTCTAGTTTACTCAGGTGTGAGGAGACAGACCCTGTGGTAGCTGTACTTTGCAGGAAGTATATAATTTATGAGTAGCTCATTATTTGCTTTGGAGAAGGAATATATTTTCAAGGCTCATACTTCCAAAACCATTTTACTATTTATTGTGTTCTTTAGTTTTTCTTTTTCCTTAAAAACATCTATGCAACATCCACATAAGTGGTTAGGAATACATCCAATGGAACCTTCTGAAACAGAGCCAGGAAATAGGTCACACTGAATCGTGGCAAAGGGTGGGTGGTCAAGTATCACAGCACTACAACATAAACACACGTGCACACGTACACATGCACACACAAATGAAATCTTACATTTGAAAGATAGCAGGTGCCAGCAAAAAGTATGCTTGACAAAAACACTGAAAAATACATATAAAAATTTAGATTAAAATAACAGGGATTAGCTGTGCACTTTCTCTAACATATTTCTATCTTCTAAGACTTTGGAAGCCAAGTATTTTTTTCAAATACCACCTTTAAAAAAAAAAAAAAAGATCTATTTATTTGGGTGGGGAGAAGACAGCATGTGGCAGGGAGAGGCAGAGAGAGAATCCCAAGCTGACTCCATGCTGAATGTGGAGCCCGTCACTGGGCTCAATCTCACGACCTGAGCCGAAACCAAGAGTCAGATGCTTAACCAACTGTGTCATCCAAGCACCCCTTAAATACCACCTTTTCAATTAAAAGGGTGCTTACTGTCTAATGGAAGAATGCATTATAATAAATCAGATGAGATTTTTACACTATTATCAGAATGAGTTTATGCTCAAAGCCCACTGACAAAGCTAGTTAGAATATTTTTGGCATTAAAGGAAGAGTAGAAGTTGCCTTAAAATGGTCCTTTTGGTGCAAAAAAACAAATAATTGGGAGAAATGAAAAAAAAAAAAGAAACAAAAACCCTAACGTGAGTAAAAATGTAGATCCTATTGAAGCAACTTCATTTCACCAGAACTATGCAGGCATCCTCTATTCTGTAAAATGACTGGTTAGGCTGCCAACTTTGCCTGAATTTTATTTTATAAGTTTTCACTGCTATGATTCAGCAATTGCCCACTACCTCCAAATAATCAGGTATGGTGAAAATATAGCCAAACTATAGTTCCAGCTCTTGAGAGTATAACCCCTGGTATATACAGTTTACACAAAGAGAAATACTAGAATTAATTTGAACTTTTTTATGCTTGAAAAGTAAAGCATATTTAATGCAATAGGGGCAATTCACAATGCTCTTAACCAAAGTTTTCAGATTTTATGAATTCCTTCTGGTTAGTTGTCAAACATTTTGGGGAAGAAGCCATACTTGAAGTCCAACTGAAGAATAATGGATAAGTAACAGCTATCAGGAATATATTTTGGAAATCCAGTATTTACAGTGCTTCCCACCAGAGAACTTTGCCAAGGCAATTTACAAACACTAAAATTTTACCTTCATAAGGAAAACCTACCATTTAATATAAATTATACGATGTTTCCCCATGTTTGACAAAGTGTACCAAACTTAAAGTGGATCCATAGAGGACAGTGAGTAGATGTTCTTTTCAGTCATCATTTATGAAACAATTAGTAACATAAACCTGACTGAACCACACGTCATAGTTAGAAGGAATGACATCCTGATTAAACATATGGATCTTGGTTTAATAGCAACTTTAATATAATCATTTAGTAACCACAGAGCTTTGGAATATTAAAATAAGAATGTGTGATCCCAAGCAAAGCTTCAAATGAACACCTCTAGCTCCATGCAAGGCTTGGAGTTTGGAATTCAACAAATAATAGAGAATGGGCTGAAAAAGCATTTACATTCCAGCACCTGTTGCTCATTAACTGAATCCACTTGGGCAAGGAATTGAACCTTTTTGTACTTGGGTTTCTTATCCTTGAAGCAGGGATACTACTACTCATGAGGCCCAGTTCACACAGAATTATAGCACCAAAGCCAGCAGCAGCAGCAGTAGTGGTAAACGAGAGAGTAATAATACAACTTCCGTTTTCTGAGGGCTCATCCTGTGCCATGGGCTGAAAACAAGACAGTGAGACAGGCAAGCCTTTGTTTGTAGACAGGGAAGCTGAGGCTCCAAGACAAGAACTCGCACAAGGTTGCACATGTGTTGCTGGCAAAGTCCAAGTGTGAACACAAACTACTCTGACTTGGGAGGTCATGATCTGGTTCACATCTCAAAATGCGTTCCCATGTGTCATCTAATGAGGTAATGCTATTGACCGCACGTTGTAAATGGCAAAGCACCACCGTAATGCAATGTGTTATTACTGTAGTTTTTTAAAAAGTTGCTAAAATGTATTTTCTGCTGAATATATAATACTATTCTTAGCAAAAGCCCATCAGTTCAAGAAACTAAGGAAAAAGCATGAATGAATATGCAACTTGTCACCTAAAACATGGAAAGTAAAACAGATGTGACAGTTGGTGATGTCATCTCATACATTTGTGCATTCACACACAACCGAACAAAGTCCCAACCCACAAACATCAAGTATCTCTCAAGACACCAACAGAAGTTGCTGGAATCATTAAAAAGCCAGATTTGTTGTGTATGGGTCATGGTTCCCCAAGCCCTTACTGACAACCTGGCAGGCTGCTCACAGGAGGTTATTAGAGACATAGGACAAGTATGTTAGGCTGCAAATAGTCTGTGGCCAAGCCTCCCAGGGATAACAAAGGGCAGCAAGTTAGCAAAGCTGCCCCTTGTTGGCAGCCCAAAACAATTACAGTGAACTGGAAAAGTAACAAAGGCATATCAACCATCTTCACACTGTCCTAATTTTTCTAAGCATTTAAAACAAATGAAAGATTCCATTTGACAACAACAGGTAAACTAATTTATGGTTAAATTCACATGTTATTTACTTGCAAACACTCTTTGCCCAGAAAAAGGTTCAGTCCTGAGTAAAATAGAAAAGGCAGAAAAAGTGACCTCTATACTTCTCTTCTACATTTCTGCTTTTCTGAAATTGTCCTCACTCCTCCTAGAGCCTCCATGATACACCTAGCTTATCCCACCTCAGGTGGCAAGGCCCCAGATATTTGTCACCACCCGCCCTCTTCCCTTTACTGTGTTACTGCTCTTTGTTTCTTCTAGAAGAGATGAAATAAAACCTGAAGGCCAAGATGTACAGGTATGTGGATCAGGACACTAATGAGTCCTGGGCAAATAACGAGTAAATAATAATGTACAATCCCTGCCCTTAAGGAACTCACAGCCTGGACATGTCAACAATGAGTAACATTACAGAGTAGAGCATGCTAGCCCTGGGAAGTGTACAGGAGGGAATTCGTATGCAGTCTTGGCATCAGGGAAGGAAGGGAAGGCCTTACCACGTTTGGGTTGACCTTATGTCGAAAGCATGTGATGTTCACCACGTATGGCCAATCATCAGGCTCCATCAGCACCCCAGCAGCATGAGCACACGTGACATGGAAGGAGGCTGGGCAGCGGCCATAGGAACACTGGATACAGGCTCCAGAGACCTTCTTAACCCGGTATCTGCAGAAGATGCATTTCTGGAGGGTTAAAACAAAGATGAACATCAATTCCAACTGTAACTCAGCCGATTTCCACACTTCATAGAATAATAGCTATTAGAGAGGCAGAAAACTGATTACATCAATAAGTCTTGACCCTGCAGGGGCCCTAGTGGTGAGAGCAACTGTGACAATGTAAGTTGTGTATTTTTAATGAAACACACTGCTATAGTCACATACTACCAAACATATATTGAAATACTTCCGGTGGTTAGGAAAGCCAAACCCTTTTGCATATGCTTCTCCAGGCACAGTAAGGAAAGCCCCCAGGGGTGCTCCTGTAAATCACCCATGAATGCTTAAGTTACTTCTCTTTTACCTCCTGCATGGCAGGACTTTTGGTACAAGAGATAGAATATGGGTTTGGAAGATAGGTACCTACTCTCCTAAATTAGATGAGATCTTCAGAAATAACCCCAAACAGCACAGAGATGGTCTTAGTTTTCTATTTATAAGGAACTGTAAAGTGTTAATGGTCCAATGTGGAAACTAGAGGCTCAAGTGTTTAATAATACAAATCTGAACCCTTCATGACTGATAAAAAATATGCTTCCCAAAGTGAGAAAATTGAAAATCATCCCAAAGGGCATAATTTTGTTGAGTATCTATAGCTGACTATGCCTGGTGAAGAGAGAATGAAAATAAAAACAGCAATAATGATTACCACAATCTAAAAATTAAATTGCATACAATTAGCCCTAGACATTTTCACTATATTTGTGCTTCACTAAATGTACAATTAGTGAATACTTGAAGGTTAGAAAAAAATGGTCGTAGAACAACATAAGGTAGGTTCAGAAAGCAGAAGAAAGAGAATGATAAAAAGCTTGACTTTTCGTTCCTAAGGATGAAAAAGGTCTGCAATCTTATCAAATACTGGTGCAGCTGCTCTTCTTTTATAGGTACATTTTCCTTCCTGGGACAGAAAAGGTACTTAAACTCAATGCCTTTTGGGGATCATAATATTTTATCACAGACCTGTAAGAATCAATGTGCACTTAACTTCTAACTCTTCCTCGCCCTACATCAGATCAGCAACTTTAGTCTTACAGATTCTGTACCTTAATCTTGCCCTGATCTCTCCCTGCCCATCTATACCAACTGCCACTGCCTCTGCCCATGGTACCCAGCATAGTAATATCCTCCTAACTGGTCTTTTATTTTATTCCATTTCGATTCATCTTCCCCAGGCCTGCCAGAGTGATCTCTTTACAACATAAATCCAATGTCAGTCTCCTGCTTAAATGACCTTCAGTAGGTTCTCCTTATCTCCAAAACATTCCAGAAAAAAAGGAGAAGGAATAGCATGAGATAGAAGAGGCTTATAATAGACCCTTATAGTCCATCTGAGCAATCTTATTTCTCACTAGTCCCCATAAGGGCCCCACACTCCAGACATTTATCTGCTCTCCCTATATATCTGGATTCAACGTACAATTAAGTATTTTTAAGTGGGAGTTAAGGATGTGGCTTAGTTGATTAAGAAACTACACACGTACTCACACACAGAACCACAGAACTGAAACAAGACCCATTATAATCTGAATAAAAGTATTACTTTCTTGCTATCTGGGCAATTTTTAAAAAGACTTTATCTATTTATTTGAGAGAGAGAGAGAGAGAGCACAAGCAGGGGGAGGGGCAGAGGGAGAAGCAGACTCCCTGCTGAGTAGGGAAGACTGATGAGGGGGAGGGGGGATCCCCAGACCCTGGGATCATGACCTGAGCTGAAGGCAGCTGCTTAACTGACTGAGCCACCCAGGTGCTCTCAACAATTCTTGTTATCAGTTTCAATACATTCTTGGTAATTCTTGGCATTCTAGTATTTTTTGCCAATTCCAATTTTTTGAAATGTGATGGTAGATATAATAGCAAAAACTCGTATCAGGAGCCCCAGGCATAATCAGACAATCTTTTAAGAGCCTAATCATACTACCTGGAAGTCAGCATTTGACTTAAGTTCAGATATTGACAGATATGAAAGGAAAAATGGTTTCCCATTTCCCCAATTAATTCTAAGAGTAGGAAAGAGTATTATGACTTAAGCTAGTTAATGAATTGGTAACTCCAACCTCTTCCACCATTAACTGCCTCATTAAACAGAGGCCCTCCAGAAAAGGCAAAAGAAACAGAGATTATACACTTAAGCCAGTGAGGATTCAATCCTTGGAATCTAGTAAGGGAAGGGCTCTCCTTTTCAAGGAAGACAAGAGGTGGTCATTTCTAAGGATATAACCAGTATCCTTACAAAGTCAACCTAACTGCAGACTACTATAATTTGATGCTTTGGAAGATGTTTATTCATAGAGTTGGGAAGTTTGACTTTTAAGTCAAATCTCCTCAGGTTTTTGAGGAGATAGAGAAATACATAAAACCGAGTAGGGGAGCCATTCTGTATCTTACAGTACAGTCTGTGTTGTATTTCCAAACCCCATTTTCACTTGCTTGCTACTAAACCAGTTGTTCTGTAACCTGGATGAAACATCTGTGGCAATCTGACACCTACACATGTCTGGGCTACAGAACTTAATTCAGCAGGGCAAAGAAAAGGACAAACAGACAGTTCTTAAGAATGTTACAACGGAATAAGCACTATGAAAGAAATAGAGACAAGGTGCTATGTGGAACCCGAATGAGTGGTGCAATGAGTTATGCTTGGAGGCAAGACAGGGAAGAAGGCCTTCAGGAAACACATGGCTGATTGGATCAAGATGGTGGACTCAGCCTGTGCCACAACTTTCCCGGCTCTAACCCCTAAGTAAAGATAAAGGGAAAAGAGTGAAAATATAATAGTACTGCCTACCAAGAAAAGGTACAACTAATCCCAGGGAGCAGATCCCCAGCAAACGGTTATTAGTAGGTATCTCTGAGGGGATAGTTTTGGCAAGGCCAATGCCAAGAGTGGAAGCAAATACTAAAAGACAAGCTACCCACTGCTGGACCAGCCCATGGCCCATCCTGCCCCAAACATCATCAGCAGGTGAGGTAATCCTATCTGATCTGAATCAGAGTCCTATGATCTGCCTCATCATTCACCAGCAAGCCAAGTGGATTCTCATTTGGGCTGAGGAAAGAAAAAGTGCACCCATGATGCACAACTAAAATACAATCAGATACTTTAAAAATCACAAACATTTGAGGGAAAACAAAAATAAATAAGAGGTGCTATGATTACTCAATAGAAGAATATCTGACCTAAGGAGTCAGGTAAGTGGAAGCACAAGATGAGTTAAAAAGAGGTACAGTATATATTATGACAGAAATTCCAAAATATATCCCATCATTAGGAAAAAAGTAACAACTACATAGCTAAGAAATTCAAAATATCAGTCAAAAAGAATCCAGATGTGCTGAATATTAGATTGTATCCTATTGAAGATCAAATTAGCAACTGGAAGATGGAACCTAGAGATTGTACAGAACCTAGAAGAAAATTAAAAAAAAAAAAACAGAACATAAATGCTAATATGGAAAAGAGATCCAGATGTTCTATTATCTTTCTAAAAGGCATCTTACAAGAATAAAAAAAGAGAAAAGTACAGAAATTTTCCAGATCTATAAAAAAGCCCAACAAGTAGGATTAATTTAAAAAATCACCTACACACATCTTAGATCTCAAAATAAAAAGAGAAAAATCCCCAAATCTTCCAGAGAACAAAAGAGAAAAATCAGATTACCATCAGATCTCTAATTTGCAACAGTGAATGCTAACAGACAATGAAACAATGTCTTCAGTTTCCGGAGGAAAATTAAATTTGGTCTATATTCAGCCTAATTATCATTCAAATGTGAGGGCGAACATAAAGACTTTTTCTTTTCTTTTTCATATACAAAGATGAGAAGTATGTGTGAAGCGAAGAGCAACCAAAATGCTAAATATGTAGATAAGTCTAAATGAATATTGACTTTATAAACAATAATAGTAATGTCTTCTGGGTTTCAAATATAGAGAATATGAACAGATAACAACTGAAGCATATAAGGAATAAGTGGTAAAAGACGTTTAAAATGTTCTAATGTTCTTGAATTGTCTGGGAAAGGGGTAAAAGTACCAATTAACTAATAGTGTGAAAAACAAAACAGAATAAGGAAAAATAATGAATTCAAACAAAGACACAAAAGGAAGGAAATAGAAGCAGAACAAACAGGAGCAAAGGGAAAGAACATTGTAAGTTGGCAGAACTAAACCCAAATATGTCAGTATGTTATGTGTAAACAGACCAGGGATAGCAAACTTTTTCTTAAAGTGCCAGATAATAAATATTTTAGGCTAGTATGGTATAGAGTCCCAGTTGCAACCACTCAACTCTGCCACTGTAGCACAAAAGCAGCCACAGATAATCTGCAAATGATGACTGTCATTGTGTTCCAATAAAACTTTATTTGTAACAGCAAGCACATACCTTAGTTCACTGACCCTTGCTATAGGCCTTGGGCATGTATTTGAAGTTAGTATAATAGAATTAGTATTTAAGAATGATCACTCTAACTCTTAATGATAAAGAACAAACAGGGTTGATGGAGGGAGGTGGGTGGGGATGGGCTAAATAGATGGTGGGTATTAAGAAGGGCACTTGTTATGATGAGCACTGGGTGTTGTATGCAAGTGACGAATCACCGAATTCTACTCCAGAAACCAATATTGCACTGTATGTTAACTACCTAAAGTTTAAATTAAAAAAAAAAAAAGAAAGAATGATCACTCTATCAGCAAGATGGATTGAGGTGGGAAAACAAACTATTAGGAAGCCACAGAAATATTGAGGCACAGGATGATGAGGACTTGGATTAGGGAAACAGCTATTGGGAGGAAGGTAAATTTTGAGTTTTTTATTCTTGTTGCCCTTTATTGATAGAGATTTTACGCCTTCCTCTAAACAGAGCTGCTCCCTTAAGATCAGGGTTGGACACTCTGTCTTCTGTAGGAAAGAACCTCTCTAGCAGCGGCCTTAGTGTGAAAATGGATAGGGGGTAGGGGCAACACCAATTCTAGAGGGACAGGGATAGTAGGGAGTGCGTGAACAGCAAGATTATCAGGCATTTAAAAGCAGAAAAAGTTCAGAAAGATAGGGTCATCCTTCCTGCAATTCACAGAGGTGCCAGTGTGCCACTGGGAAAAGGATGAGGAGCCAACTGGTGGATGATGGTTAATGAAGGCTTTGAGAAGTTAAATAAGGCAGCCTAGAGGACCATCATTTTGGATGCTTTAGAACGAAGTCCAGGCGGGGCTGCCATTCAGGAAGGCCAATGCAGCACTGCAGGAAAACACTAGCACAGATGACACTAGAGAGACTTTAAAGTGTCCTTTACCTTTATGGTTCCCTAGGAAGGATGCCTGGGATGTAACAGCTACTCAGTTAATGTCTGCTCAATTAAACTGAATCCGAGCACGTAGGTCAGGGTGGATATGGATCAGGGATATGAGAGTAGATATGGGCCTGCTCATATGTTTCCTCAACAGTAAAAAAAAAAAAAAAAAAAGCCCTCATTATAGAACTATGCCACAGGGATATTAGAGCAGGTCAGAGTCACAGGGAGTCCTGCTTAAAACACAGATTGCTGGGGCGCCTGGGTGGCTCAGTCGGTTAAGCGGCTGCCTTCGGCTCAGGTCATGATCCCGGGGTCTTGGGATGGAGTCCTGCGTGGGGCTCCCTGCTCAGTCAGGAGTCTGCTTCTCCCTTTGCCTCTCCCCCCTGCTCATGTGTGCATTCTCTCTCTCTCTCTCTCTCTCGCCCCCTCCCTCTCTCGCAAAAATAAATAAATAAAATCTTTAAGAAAAAATGGTCCTTTCAATTTAGAAACCCATCGAGGGGCACCTGGGTGGCACAGTCGGTTAAGCATCCGACTCTTGGTTTCAGCTCAGGTTGTGATCTTAGGGTCATGAGGTGGAGCCCCCTTGTCAGGCGCCATGCTCAGCACAGAGTCTGCTTAAGTTTCTCTCTCCCTCTCCCTATGCCCCTCCCCCCTCTTCTCTCTCTAAAATAAATAAATCTTTTTTAAAAAGGGGGGGGCACCTGGGTGGCTCAGTCGGTTAAGCGTCTGCCTTCGGCTCAGGTCATGATCCCAGGGTCCTGGGATCGAGCCCCGCATTGGGCTCCCTGCTCAGCAGGAAGCCTGCTTCTCCCTCTCCCACTCCCCCTGCTTGTGTTCCCTCTCTCGCTGTGTCTCTCTCTGTCAAATAAATAAATAAAATCTTTAAAAAAAAATTTATAAAAAAACAGATTGCTGGCCCCACCCCCAGAGTTTCAGTGTGCTGGGCTAGGGCCACTGAATTTGCATTTCTAACAAGTTCCCAATGGTGCTGATGCTGTTGATCCAGGGATCACACTTTGAGAACCAAGGGCTGAGGGTTAAAGAGTTAAAGGATGTCAATTATTCTGAGAGCCTGTAGGATAACGCAATTCAGGAAGTGCAATGATTTTTCATCTATTCTTCTGTGTCAAGGGCTGAGAGAATCCTCAGGCGGGTATGATTTATAGAGTACTGTACCTTCTTGGGGGACTGGATTTCCATACTTATTCCAATGGCATAGGCCATTAAGGCTCCTAATGGATTGAGGAATTAATGAAGTATCTGGCAATGAGGCTTTGTGTATCATTAGATTCCTTGAGCACACTGCTTGGCAAAGGGCATCAAGAAATGATGAGCTGTGAAGGAGTTGGAAGTTCAAAGCACATCCCATCCCCCCTTTTTTTCTTTTAATATGATTTGTAGTATGATTTTACTGTTGTTTCGACAATGTTATGATTCTTTTTCCTTCCATAAATAGGCAGGTAATTCCAAAACAGGCACAATGCTTTTTAATTAGTGTTTCCCTATCAGACAAGTAACAAGCTAATGATAATATTCGCTAATTCCCTTTTTCTTTTGCTCTCTCAAGACACTTTTCCCAAGCACTAAACAGCAAACTAACATTCCCAATTGAAAGAGGGAATAATGTTAGACTCAATGGATAACCCTATTGTTGAGGCTGAAACTTGCATTTTACTCCAAGACCTTGAACACAGGTTTTAAAGGAGAACCTTCCCACTCTCTTTCAATTTTACCTGTAAAATTTATGTTCTGTTCATCAGTATTAAGTCAATCACTTAGGTGCTAATACTGGCCAGCACTGGAGGAATACTGAGATGACGCAGTCTGAGTTGTACAGCAGAGAGCTCCCAGTCCAGGGGAGGAGACAGACATGTAAACACCTTAGCCAGAAGGAAGAGCAGGATGCAACCGCTGTCATGTGAGAGCAAGATTCAGAAGGACCAGAGAGAGGAGTAGAATGATACCAAGCGAAATCAGTTTACCCAGACAGCTCAAGAGCAGTTGGGGAAGGAGGGGAGAGGGAACATGGGAAACCGAGACCCGCTGTGGACGGACACTACAGGACTGGGCTGCTTTTGTGCGAGGCGGCAATTAATATGCAGACTCACACCACACAGAATTGTCTGATCTCAGCCATCTAGCATATTACAAATAGCAGACACTATGAAATGGTACAGTAAAACTCAATTCTGAATACTCATGCATCAGCTCATAACGTAAGTCCTGTGTTTCCTCCTTATGGAAAGTTATTTCTACACTTCAAGTTCAGAGCATTAAAATATATGGCCTATGGTGTCAAGCGTGTTGAATTAAATTCTTATTTATGATATGTATCAGAAGTCATTTATCTCATTGCTTGTTGTTTGGTGAGATTCACCCCACAAAAAATGAGAAGCTAAGAAAAAGTCAAGTAGCAGGATAAAGAGGAAAGGGCACAGGAATGAGCTCAGCCAGGCCAAGAGACAGAGCTAGAAAAATGCGCAGAGGTGGTAGGGACCAGGTCAAAGGCTACACTTATTCAAAACAAGGCTAGGCAGTCATTGTTGGCCCTGAGTTATGTTAAATAAGAAGCACAAAAGAATTCTAGAACTGGAAAAGCCACTGCAGTTCAGACACAGACTGACAAATTAACAAATGACTCTTAAAAAGTACTATGTCAACAGCCCAGTCACACTTTTTATTTTCGATCAGAAGATACACCACAGGGAAGCTCATCAAATAGGAATCCTTCTGGAAGCACCTTTTAATCCCAGCACCAGAACACTGACTACATATAGCAGGTGCTCAATAAATATTTAGTGACTAAATGAATGATTGTTTCCTTATTATATATTATGTGTTAATTCATTATTTCAGCCATTCAATATCTATTAAATATCTTTCATATAAAAGGCATTTTGCAAAATGTGACAGGAGATATAAAAAGGAAACAGATACCATCTGTGTATCCAACCAGATTAATCTGGCATATAAGAATAGCTGTAACAAAAGCTTTGCAGTGGTCATCACAATAATCAAGATGAAGTGCTACTGGATTTAGGAGAGAGGGCTGGAGAACCAAGGTGAGACCAACATGTGTGCCTCAGCTGGTTACCTTCCTCCAACCCAGCACCTTCCACCATTCTTCTACTGAGAAGTCTCGAAGAGGGGCAAGGGCAAGAGAGGATGAACTTCATGACAGCCACTCAAGGGACACCCCATACGGGACAAGAAAGCAGGTATGATTCTGCTTGGATGGCTCAGGTCATGTAGCAGCAGAGCTCAGGCAGGGACCTGTGCACCCCTCTGAACTGAGGGCACATGTCACTGAGTCCAGGCACCACTGGGTCAGTTCCATCAGGCTGGCTCTAGGGAACTTGTAATAAAGTAAAAAGTCAGAAGTTTCCTGTAATTTATTTCTTGGAGTTTACAGACAACATGCAATGCTTTTGCACCAGGTCAGACACTGCCTTGGAGAGTGTTGGGGACACGCTGCACACTGGCTGAGCCTGCAAGGGCAGGGATATAGGGTCTGCCCCATGGGTCAGAGGAGCTGCCAGTGGGGTTCAGAGAACTAGGGAAGCCAGCAAGAGCAGGCGGATGCTGTGCTCACTCGCCTTGGAAGGAGCAGCAGGTCTCAGCCAGTGCACACGCAGCAGCACGAGGAAAGAGGAAGGACATTCTACAATAGATGTAACAAAGCTCAGAGGTGGAAAAACATGAGGCAGATTTGAGCGCAGAAGTGTGAGCAAAACTAAGAAATGACAGGCTAGAAAGTCTCAGAAGTCTTGGATGGTACCTGACACGAATCTCACCTTCACTTGCCAAGATGAGAGACTGTTGAAGGCTTAGTAGTGGTGACTAATTTTTAGATGGAAAAACAGAACTGGTATTTTATTACAATTTTCTGAGTGACTTAGGTTTAAACCTCAGGCAACCAAGCAACTCTCCAGACCAGCCGATCCAGAAAATCAGAATAACCCTGAACGCTTATTGTTCAGGCATGGCTCTTTGCTTGTTCATCTTCTGCTCCTCCAGGGTTGGACAAATTCTACTCATCTTGTTATCGAAGGTACCTGGCACAGTGTACAAACACAGTATCTGGGGAGTACCCTGACCAAGCACCACACTTCTCTGACTTGCCTACATGTGTTTCATCCTAGTTGGAAGCATGGACTGGGAAGTCAGACAGATCTGGTTTTGAATGCTAGCTCAGCACAGGCACAACACAAGGGGAAGTCACAGAAGGTGGAGGGGACCTGAACATAAAAAAGTGAAGAGAAGGTCTCCTGGGGGAAACAGGCTAGCCTCTGAATGCTTCCTGCCTTCCTTTTCTACCCTCCCTCAACAGAAAACAGAGCTTCCCCTCTGCACTTACTACCTGGGCTGTGCAGAAAACCCAGACATAAAAGTAGCATTTGCAAATAAATTAAAGGCAACATCACAATCTCATGTTGAAAGAGGCACTTCACTGATAGTATATAGCAGCATTTGCTGAATCACAAAATAGGCAATGTTACCTATGCCGAGAAAAATCAATCACTTATCATTTCTACTTCTCTAACAGCCTGTTTGGGTTCCATTCTTCATTTCAAGTTTATTTCAAATTTAAAGGGCGAAAGGGGCATACAATTACAGCATACAGAGAGCTTTAGAACAAATCTTATTCTGAGTACTTATTAAGTGTCACTAAACATCTTTCAGTGGATAGGTGGGAAAAGCAAGCCTCCTAAATCACAAACTAAACATTCTCTAAGTACTCCTGTATTTGCATTTTTATTTCTTTTTATGTTAATATTAAAGACCACCTGTTTCCTAGAGGAAATTACATTATTTGAGATTATTGTTTACAAGAGATCAAACAGTAATTCTTAGTCTCCCTGAATAAAGCATTTACTTGAACTCAAAATTACTGAATTATTTACTTACAATTTTTTTAAAGACCCTCTGCCCTTTTGGTACAAGTAGGCCCTGCTGAAGTCACTGATATGTGCTCTCTACCCTATTAAAAAAAAACCCAGATTTGCAAAGTTACTTATAACTTAGGTGGATTTCTAAACTGTATTGTTTTTACATCTCTCTGAATTAATGTTCGAAATGACGGTATTTTAACCATTTAATCCTCAGAACTGAATTTAAAAAGAAACACAATTGTCCTATTTCACATGATTTCGGAAGGCTGGCTTACAAAGCTTTCCACTGCCCCAAGGACAGCCCTCCCCCACCCCAAGAAACTTTATTTATTATGAATATCAGATATGATTTGGAACTGGCATTATCAAATCAACGACTATAAAACATTTTCTATTTATTTCTGGCCTCGAGGCTGAAGGCCTAAAGCTATTTGACCAAAAAATAAAACAAAGACAGAGACTAATTATCCTTAGCAGTATTTGTTTTGAGACAATGCAGATATCCAACCCCATCAAAGGCTGCAGTGTTGTTTTGTTCAATGTTTTTTAGAGAGGTGTGTATGGTTTTTTAAATCTCTGTTTTCTGTGTATTTATTGAAATTGCATTCATTGGTGAGGTCTGCGATGGAACAATAAAATCATCTCCCATTCGCTAATCTGCAATGAGGGAACTGGGTCCCACAAATCAGGTTCTAAGTACCTATTTCTTATCCAACTTCCCACATGTGGTTTTTAACAGTTTAAATGAACATTTATATACACTCCTACTGCATATACTTACCTTGGTGAATGGTACTTATTCGAGTGGTTGGGAAAAAGACACATATAGAAGCCTCATCATTTTTCTTTGAAGGCTACACAAGGTGCTGTGCTGGGACATGCTTCCTTTCCAAGCACCAGAAGCTGTCCCAAGGCTCCCGCATACATCTGACCCTTATTAGAGACTGTCACCCATGAAGTGTTCTGTCTGTGGCCTGCTCCAACCTCTTTGCCTCTTGTCTTTCAATTACACCGGTCTCAGACCACAGTGAGAAAATTTATGTTAAGTTAAAATACCCTGGCAACATGTCTCCAAACAACCTGAGGAAGCAGTGATGAAAAGCTATGAAGTCAATGAATGCATGGCAGACGTGTCTCAGGTGACCTTTCAGAGGAAGAACCTCGGCTGAGGTGTCTCAGGTGACCTTTCAGAGGAAGAACCTCTCCAGCAGAGACAACTGTGGTCCTGAAAAGAGCTGATTTAAGGTGTGAACACAGACTGTCCAGTCCAGAGCCCATCCTGTCTTCTGCAGCCCCCTAACCCACTGCTTTGCTCTGTTCAGGTTTCTACGATAGTTGCTTCAGGAGAAAAATCACCTAACAGTGAGTCTGAGGATTGTCTTCTAGAATAGACAAATTTAGGATTTCCAATCTCCAGTGGCCCTTAGGGTCACTTAGAAATTCTTTCTATCTTTCCCAATTTGGGAAGTGGACAAAAGGCAGCAAAACAGGCTCTCATCAAGGGTTGGGACTGAATCCTAACGCTGCCCCCAATGTGGCCTTGCATTGGCGTTACCAATTAGGGATATGGCTTCTGGATTATTTAGGTAGACTTCCTTTGAGGGACAGTGAATGATCTATTTGTGGGTAATTTCTCCAAACTTAGTTGCTACATTGGTCAAGTAACGACAACAACAGCAACTATTCCTCTTGAAAGTGTTCTCAGGGTTAAAGGAAAAAACATATATAAAAAGTTTTGCACAGTACCTGAGACATAATAAGAACTAAGCAATGCTGCCTCATCTGTTCCAAAACCTTACCTCTCTCCAACCCCAGCCCAACTTCTCACATTCTAAAGACAACTGAGCCTCTTCCTTCACCCAGACAATAGGGACCATCAGGCATGACATTCCTCAACTCTTCTGCCCTCCACTCCACAATTCCAAAATATTTACGCTCAGAAATTAACTATGACTTTGTCACATCTTGTTATGTAATACAATGGTAGTAAAGCACATGTTACCATATCATGAGTTAATTTTAAAGCTATTTTAGTAAGTGTACTTCAACATTGTCTCCTATATAATCTGGGGTATTTTATTTTAAATACTTAAAAACATTTTTCTGAAAAGAGATCTATAAGCTCTACCAAAAACTGCCAAAGGAGTCCATGGAACAAAAGAGTTAAGAACTCCTGACACAGAACAATTAAAAATGTCTACAATCACTAGGAACACAGTGATTACAACCATGCATACAAATGAGCAGAATTTCAATGAATAAGCAAAAATGAAGAATATCATATTTAGGTTAGTGGAATCCTGGGTTTTTCTTTTTTTTAAGATTGTTGTTTTATTGTTTTTACAATAATAACACAAAAAGGATAGGATATGAACCATAATACCTTTCGAGCTATTTTTTCCTCTCCTATCATTTCAGAATCGGAACTAGCTGACTTGCTCCCACAATGAACCAAAGACACCTTGTACTATCCTCAGTTTCCCTGTCTTTGCAACTAGCCATGAACAGGTCATTAAAAAAAGGTGTAGCTGCAATGGAGGAGTAAGTCAATTCCAAAAATGCAGAATTTCTTCATGAAAATGACAATACCTTCTCTACATTGTATACAATATTTTCCTTTTGTGAAAAATTGGCTGACCAACTTCAAACAGATGTTAGACCAGCCCAACAATGAACTCTTCAGCCAAAGGCTGAGAACATTAACTTCTGTAAAAGTTCATTTTGATTAAAAGTAAATATTTTTCAGGGACGCCTGAGTGGCTCAGTCGGTTGAACGGCTGCCTTCAGCTCAGGTCATGATCCCAGGGTCCTGGGATCGAGCCCCACATCGGGCTCCCTGCTCCGCGGGAAGCCTGCTTCTCCTTCTCCCACTCCCCCTGCTTGTGTTCCCTCTCTCGCTGTGTCTCTCTTTGTCAAATAAATAAAATCTTTAAAAAAAAAAAAAAGTAAAAATTTTTCAGATGCTAGGCCACATCTTAGTTATCCTTGGCATGGCTCTTATAATGAGTGTTTCATTCTCCCTCCATTTCTTAATGGATTTCTCAATATTTAAAAATTCCATTTCTGTGAGATCCTTTTAAACAGAACAATGAATTACCCACGCAAATGCGTGAAAGAACGTATTCATACTCTAAAAGACATTCACTGCTTATATTATGGTTCATTGGCAATCATAGAACTAAAGCATGGTCTTCTATCACTCACATTACTTTTTTAAAAGATGAAGATAATCCAATTCACCCTGGAATGCACACACTTCCATTTCTCTCGTGTGTACACCTATATAGAAAGAGAGAGCCCCTTTGCTGCTCCGTGCAACAGGAGTCCATCAAGCTTCAAGGTAGTAAAATATAAACCGCTTTTGTCTCAATGTACGTACATATATGTTTCAGTGCTACAATTCTGAGGCCAAAGTGGTACTTTTCAATGGTAAGTTACAAAGGAAAAACATTTTTCTTTGGAATCCTTTTCACGGGCCCTGATCAGATTAATGCAAAATAAGGAAACAGAAGAGTGCAAGGCCTCCATTTTTTTGCAATAAAGTAAGCTTTGGGGCTCATAATGCTTGCTGGTATTTGAGCAATTTCGAACCTCTTAACCCCTACCTGCCAGAGTAGAGGCACTGGTGGGGGCTAGAGTTCAAGTTCCAGCTTTCCCATTAAGGAGTGTTCCTGAGTGAGCTCCCCTGTGCCTCTAAGCCGCAGTTTCTACAGCTACACTTAGCAGGATCACTGTGGGGATTAATGGGATAATGGGTACAAGTGCTCTCTAAACATAAAAGGTTACAAACATGGCCACTGTTACTATTTTCTTTAAAAGATGGGGTGGGGGGAGAAACAGAATGTGATAATACATTAGTTCGTTTCAGGTTGCCAAAGCAAAAGGCACAAGCGCTTGGATATATGACACAAATGGGGCAGAAAATCAAATCACACTGTTTATCAGGGGAGTGTACCATCAAGGGACAAAAAGACTGTGATTTTTAAACAAATCTTCACAAAGAATATAACAGCATTTGCGGAGCCTGTGGCTGGAGCCCTACGGCAGGACAACCATCAACAACTCTTCTCAAACTAATCTGTAGTAAGGCCCCTTGTTGGGCCTGGCCTCACTCAGTGCCATGTGATATTTTTTTCTGCCAACATCTTCCCAGCTGTGAGCTGATATGTTCATTCTTCAGTCCTAGCTTCCCATTTCAATGGCAGGTGTGATGACCACATCTTAACTCTTTATCACCAGTGTATGTTTTTCAGATTTATTTTTATTAACCGGGAGGAGGGGAGAGGCACTCCTTACCAGATTCAGGGTTTGTATCCAGGACTTTAAAGTATTTTCATTTTTTTCTGCTATAGCCGTGTTTAGTAAACTATTTTTTAAAGCCGGGTTACTAAAATCATGTATCTATTTATGTATGTATCTATCATTCATCAAAATATAGGCAGCTAGATATCTGGGCTCATAGACCCTTGTTTAAGTATAGGGAGCATGTATTCCTCCTTTCTTCTAGAAGGGAAAAACTCTTTAAATGATTTTACGTTTTTCAGTTAAACAAAACAAAACATCTATATTAGTAGGGCAGAAAAATTATTCTATTCTATTATTAGACTTGTGTGAAGTTTGGCAAAGTGTCACACAGGGTTTTCCTATTTCTCTCAGGTGGATTCAGGTTTATATTAGGTTAAAGCCATTCCCAGGAAAGTGACAGACTGAAAGGTTCTATTAAAAACCATATTTTTCCCAGGGAAGAAAGAGTCACCTGTTCAGGTCCACTTGAAATATTCATGAACTCAGCAGAGGATCAGACTAAACACAGAGCCCCCAAGCAGTGGAAGTTTTGGGGTTCCCCCAAGTTTTAGGCCTTATGATACAGTCTTTTCACAACTTGGTCCACCTGCTCATAAAATGCTTCTATGCCCTACCAGGATTATATTTTATCTTGTAAACTTTTACCTCATGAACAAGAACAGGATATACAATTAATTCTTCCCCTTTGCAGGTAAAGTGTAGTTATCAGCAGCCCTACATGAGAAATCATGACAGTGGGTTGTGGTATATACCTATTTTTTTAAAGTGACAGTTGGGTACATTGGATATATATCACAGGAAACATAAATTCTTGCAACATGAGTCAAATCTGTCCACGGAAAAGGGATACATGACATACCTCAAAGACAAGTAAAAATGGTCCTATTTTGACTGGTCCACTATACTGCACCTTCTTTAGAAAGGCCGAACAGCATTGTAAAAAAAATCTAGCCCATTCCAAAGCCATTCCTTTATTTGATCATACCAGACTAATGCAAAGGAAGCTTAACCCTTCTGAAAACATTTTAAACCTGATCAAATTAAAAGCAGCACCAGAGGGATTATTTTTTTTTTTTAAGCAAGAACCCACAAGTAATTTTCTTGACTAGAGGAAAAAATGCAAAGAAATCCTTTATCACAAAATAGCTTCTTGACTCTTTCCACCAATAAACCTTCCATCCATCCAAGAATGCTTATCCTCCCTGCTGATAGCAAGCTGTGGAGATAAATATTTTATTTTTTTCAATAAAACCGCAAATGATGTTTTCAAATAAAATAAAAATAAGACTACTACATGCCACTGTCAAAAATGGTCCTAGAAGAGGTAAATGTCATTTTAAAGGCTGTGTGTTAAAATATTTAGGAGAAAGAATGTACTTGTCAAAGTTCCCACAGAAAGCTAAGAAGAGGTTAGAAGTGCATCTATCAAATTTACATCTATCTTAAGGCTGACCTACTGGGAATCCACAGGAAAGCCTGGCCTTGTGTTATGAGGGAGCTGGGGGTTCAGAGTTCTGGACAGCAACAGGGTCACAGTCAAGTACAAAGATGGGGCTTGAGATAGATTCTGCCAAGAGTCTCAGGGAAGGCACCAGCACTGGGTGGCAGGCATCGGCATTCTGCTTTAAGCCACAGTTCAAACCACAGAACTGAACCCATCTGATGGACCATCAACCTTCCTTGGAAGAATTCTGACCTCTCATGTCAAATCTAGCAAAGTACCTATCAAACACTTAAAAAAGAAAAGCCAAGCCAGCAAAATACAGGAAGGATTTTTTTTAAATCTAATTTAAATAGCTTCCATACCCTACCCTTTGGGAATTATATTCAGTAACTTTTTTTTAACAAGGAAAATTTGGTTTTAAGGAGCTTATGGGAACATTTAACTTGGACTGGAAAGGTTACTTGCTCAGTGTTAGGCTAAAAGCCAAAATCCACTTTTAGCCAGAGATGATTTTAATATTATACCTCACAAGAGTATTGTCATGTGAGCAGGCGGCTGTGATAAGCAGTGTAGTAAAGTTATGACTTCCCCCAAAGACTCATTAAAATGTATTATTAAGTAGAAAAAAAGTTCAGAAAATCCAAAAGGAACCGTCTGTACTATCTCAGAAACAGTAAAAATTGTCTCCAACTTATCACTTCTTTGCTCTGTCTCCTCTATAAATACCAATAAGAAAATATTGTGAAGAACTTGATCCCCATGCAAAAGAGGATGAAAATGCCTTACAGTTGTGTGCCACTGTGATGTTCTGTATAAAATTTTTCCTTTAAATGTGCTATGAAGGAATATATGACAAACATGAGTGATTGTAAAAAATAATAAACCTGTGAAAATTCCATATTTTTTACATTTTCCAACCCATAAAATATGTAAAATTAGAAACATTATCTTGAAGACAAATAGTAACTTTTTCTAATTTTAATTCTTATAACTCTAAATTTTAATAACTCTAATATTTTTCTTCTTCCTTTCTGTTTTGGTTTTTAACTCATCAAAATTTCTCCCTTCATTGTTTCTTGAAAATTTTCTCCCACCTCTTCAATTAAAAAAAAAAAAAAGAAATGTAATGACTTCATTTAAGTCAAGCAAACGCACTTTAGAAAGCTCGACCAAATATCGACTTTCTTACCGGATCCTGCAAGAATGCGGAAAGCACACTTGCAAAGGCGGTCCAAGCTGCTATGGAAACAACATTCTTTTTTCATAATAACAATACTCCTGGCTGAGGACTGCGGCATGCAAGCTCCCAATCCAAGCCCATTGACAGCTTGTAGAGTGGACAGATGAGGCGTGGAAAATATTTTAAATTAGTTCATTTATCTTGTTGAGACACAGGAAACAGCAACAAATTTCTCACATAAGAGAAAGAACAAAGACAATGCACCCCTAGCAACGTGTAGCAAATTTAGTCCATTAAGTCAAACCCTTCAGACTATTTCATACTGCCTAATAATAGCCACATCTCATATCCTGAGGAAATTTTTTATGATCAAAAGATCCAGAAGGATGGCTAGAAATCACTGACTGTGTATGATTATCTGATGGACTCAAATTTTGGAAGTCAAATAATTTTCAAATCAATGTTATTTGACTGATCCCAGGTAGATCTTGGACCAACATTAATCCTGACTAATAAGTCTAAAAAACTGCAATAAAGAACTGAAAGTTCTTGAAGGGGAGCTCAAAAATGCCATTTAGGATGAACTACATAAAGATCATTTATGGATAGGATGTGAACCTCCCCTAAAGTGAATGGACAAAACAGCCTTTATTGACCACCCTACCATAATCCTTTGTATAACAAAAATATGCATATTAATTGAAGTTTCAGTAATTTTCCTCTGACAAGTCTCTAAGTTAAGAAAAAACCTTCTGAGTTGAATAATAATTTCACTTTTAAAAAAAGGTGTAACTAAAAGCTATGTATATATTATAATATTGGCAAATTTTTTTAAAAAGTAAATTTTTTTGGAAATGTATCTCTTAACCAGATAAACAAATGAAGATTTTTTTAAATTAGCTTATGTAAATATGAGTATATTTCACACACTGCTAGAGTGAGACAAGTTTCAAGTGTCATTTTAATTGTATTTTTCTTTTTTTAAAAAAGCATTCACATCAACAAGTAGCATGGCAGGAGTTTTGTTGCAGCAATATTCCTCAATTCCTTTGAACTCTTTCCAAGTCAGATGCCCAAATGCACACCAGCCACTATCCGGCACTATCTAATAGCTGACATCCTTTGGGTACTCCTTCAGTTTTGTCCAAAGTAAAGAAAAGGAACCATCTGAGCAGCAAATAAATACATGTTACCCTGTCATTACATTCATTACCTTTGCAACTCTACTTACTAAGACCAGTGTTTTGCACCCTTCCTCTGCTTAGCATGCCAGAGGTCTTCCAACTCGGGGCAGGAGTGGGATCCCACCATGAGATTAGAAATGGGGGCGAGTCAAGTGGGAGACTGACTGAAGGGCAGGAGGCCAGGAGACCCTGTAGACTGCAGGCCTGCTCTTAGGCAGATGAACTTTAGGGGAAAGTATGAATTATCCTTGTACCTATCCTTATGAAGGTACTTGGGGTATGTGCACCAGGTCGAAGGTACCTGTGATCCTGCAGTCCGTAATCCCAGGGATCTTCTGGTGGCACCTACAGTTACCCAAGGCGAAGAGCACTCTGACAGCAGCTCAGACAGGAGGCAGGGCTGAACAGGGTAGTGCCCAGCAGAGTGCTGACTTTGCAAGGACAGTGTGGCAGGTGGGGTGGGGGCACTAGAACTGAGAGGACGGTGGGCGTCTCTCTCAGAGCGGCCTATTCCAGAGTGGACTCTCCCAACTCCACGGTCTTCCCTAGCCTCACGTTTCCATAAAGATTCTATTGAGAAACACAGCACAAAATGTGGATAATTATTCCTCTCTGTGACAGAAGGCATATTTACTCAAAAGAGTAATACTATCCTGGTGCTACTGTTGCAGCAATCAAGGTACATAGGAGGACACACAACCAAAATCCTGTGTGTCCTAACTCAGAAATTCACAATTAGGGCTAGTGGAGTTTCAAAATACAGAAATATCTACTAATTTTTAAAACTTTCCTGCTTGCTCTAGGATTCAAATGTACTACAGATGAATAAATTTTTTAAATGAAAAATAATAAAAGATAGAGAAAAATAAAAAAAAAAGGTCTTCCGCTGTATGCTCCATTCACTTCAGGAGGGGTTAATGTATAAACTCAGTGGGGAGCACCGTTTTCTAGAAACACTAAAATTATCTCACCATGCAGTCTGAGAAGAAAAATACAACAAGAGAAAAAAGTTTTTAAAAACCCACACTCCTATGAGCAGAGGAGGGACATGGGACCATAACCCTAACTCCCGCCTTTCTGCGTCTAGCAGGAGCTTTCAATATGATGCCACCCTCAAGCAAGATTAAATGTCATTCGGGGACCCAGAGCTACTCAAGGGTCAGCCATCATGACTCTGTATTTTACAGCGTAAAAGTCGGGTTAAGCATCAGACCAGAAAGAATCTATTCTTCTCTTCCCTTTGGTTGTTCCTCTTAGTTCTCTCTAAACAATTAGAGTTTGTTAGAAACAACTTTTGGCACAGCCTCACTGGCTCTTTGAAACAAGGAAAGGAAAAGGCGAGAAAAATCCTAGAATATTAATTTTGGAACTGAAAGGATCATTTACCTTAGAAATGAGGAAACTGAGGCCTGAAGAAGGTAAGTCTTTGCCCAGTGTCACACAACCATGGCCAGGATGCCCTCGAAGGCCCTGGTGCTCTCCTCTGCCACATGCTCCAGGGTCTCACTTGCTTCTTTCAGTTCACATCATTGATGTACCTAGCTGCTTTCCACTTCAGGGCTCTTGAATATTCCACCCCCTTTACCTGCATAACTCCTTCCATCTCTACCTTCATCATGGCTACACCTACTCATCTTCCAGCTCTTAAATGTCATTCCTCAGGTCCATCTGTTCCTGACCCTCCAAATTAGCTTAGTCTCCCAGATACATACTCTTGCAGTACCACTCTCTTCATAATTAATCATTTTTTAACATATCTCTGTACCTAGACCTATGAGCTCCAAGAACATTGGGACCAATATGTCTTCATTCATGTTTATAAGCCCTTAAGTATAACCCCTTATAAGTAACTGCTTGGGACCTGGAACATGGTAAGCACTCATTAAAAATTTTACTACATGTCAGATACTGCTTTGAAGATGTTATATAAACTATTCACTTAATCCTCCAAACTCCATGAGATAAGCAACAAAAATATTTCCATTTTATAGATGAAGAAACCGAGGCACAGAGCATTTCAGAAACTTCACCAAGATCACACAGCTCATAAGTGGAATGGCTATTTAAAATACACACAATGTGCACTGGGTAATATTTATGGTGGCAGCTTCATGAATGGCCAAGGAGACCTGAATTAGGACATAATCAATGCTTGGAACAACTACTAAAGAACAAGTCCATTGTGCCCTACTATAGGACACTATGGGAGCATTTTTCAAAAGCAGATAATAACAGACTTTATATTATCATCTTTTATGCTCCAGTAGCAACACTCTCCAAAACCTCAGTGGCTAACAACACAACATGTTTGTTTCTTGCTCATGTTGAATGTTGGTTGTGACTCTGCTTTGGGCCTTCTTTAATCTGGGACCAAGGCTGAGGGAGTAACCTCTATCAGAACCATGCCATTCTCACAGATGGTGGCATCAGGCAGGGGCTCCTAAAGCTTCAGTTTAGTAGCACACAGGTCATTACCACTGACATTAAATTAAAAGCTCCACGCTCATTATTTTCTTTCCCTACATTCCCCAGTACATTAGAAGCAACCAACTAACTCCATTAAACCTATTTTCACTAAAATGCTTATGGCACTAAATACTTGGGTCACTTAGAGCCTTGTCTTCCCTAGACACTTGATTACAGGGACCTAAAGGTGATGATCCGAGCAACTTTTTGCCATGGCTATACCATGGGCTGCCAGTTGAATCCTTCCTATAATTCTCTAAGGTTTTTTAGTCCTGTCTCTACATAATGCTTTTACTCATTCAACCATCTCCCAATCAAAAAACCCCTTAATGACCTGGAGTCAAATTCCCATAGAGGTACAGTGGAAAGACCTCTCCTATCTTTCGTTTGAGAGAAGGGATGATAAGGAAGGAATATAATCTAACAATTTTACTGTTTAAACAATACCACTTTGTCTCACAAGTAACTTAACTTCCATTTGCCTTAGGCACTTTGCACGTGATAATTCGTGATTCGTTATGTCTTTGGATGTTAGATATGATTATCTCATTTTACAGGTAGCAAATAATAATAGACACCTAGAGATTAAGTACCTTGCTTTAAGTTTCACAGCCAGCAGCAGAACTAGGACAAGAAGATCCCTCCTGGTATTCTACCCTTTGCACAGAAATGCTAATCTAGACTTTCTAATGATCTTGAGCTAAAGTTAAGACACAGCCAGAGTAAATATCACCAATCCCTTTCCCCTGACATACAAAAGGCATATATCCACACATACTAAATATATATATTTTATATGTGTGTGTGTGTGTTATATAAATACACACATACGAACACATACACAAAACACTGACTCAGAATGGGGGAAAATGTTCTTGAACTGTTGAGTTCTTCCAGGCTGGTGAACTGACAGAACTCCACTTATTTGATAAATAAATAATCTGTGCTCACTTCTTTAGGAAAATACACAATAGGGAACTGCAGGTCTCATCCCTGCTTGAGACTGAACCCTAAAAATGGCAAGGAACATAAATATTAAATAAGGAAAATGCCTGTAATGTTTGGTTCTATATTTTATCACTTCTCCTAAATCTGACAATTTCCTTTTATTGTATGCACCTTGAGCATTCTGTTGAACAACAGACATAAGCCCCTATTGTCAGCTCTCTGTTTTGCTACTGCAAATGCTTGACAGAATTGCCTGTTTCATTTTTTATTCCCTATAGATCATCCTGCCCTCAAGGAAGTGGCTCTGAAGCAGTGTTGGATCCAGAGTGGAGTGTGACAACCCAGTAGTGTCGAGATGAAGTGTCAAGTCAGCAGACAATGCTGGTTCCAGGACCAAAGCAGACTCTCACAGGAAAAGGACTGCCTGCAGTCCTCTGGAGGCATGCTTGGGCTCACAGGCAGGAAGCAGTCAAAGCTCTGCCTCTGCAAA
The DNA here is from genome assembly GCF_054177405.1 of Leptonychotes weddellii. Classification (NCBI taxonomy): domain Eukaryota; kingdom Metazoa; phylum Chordata; class Mammalia; order Carnivora; family Phocidae; genus Leptonychotes; species Leptonychotes weddellii. Next base: position 27,122,961 of record NC_138382.1, on the reverse strand, counting down.
TGGATACAAGAGAAGCACTATCCTTTCCATCATCAACCTCAGAGAGGACCCAAACTGCAAGGCTCTGAAAGATCTAGTGAGCGTTTATAGAGTCACTCTAAATGGGATGCCCTTGCCCCTGGTGTCTTACCTTGATCATAGTATCAGTGACAATGCCTGACTGGGTCTCCTCCTAACTCCTCCTGAATCTTACCTGCTAGGGATCCTGAAGTGAAACACAGGTGAGCACACACTATTCCTAATGAAGTATTGGTCTGAGTCCCTCTGTGCTGTTCTAGTGGGTGAGGCTGGAGGGAAATCTAACTGACCCATTCATTCATCATTTAAACCTTTTCTGGGTATGGACTCAGGCCCCATCTAAGTCTCCATCGATGCAAAGATGAACAGGTTATAGTCTCTGCCCTGGAGGAAGGACAGAATTTCCAGAGAAGGAAGTCTCTGGAGTATTTCTTTTTTGTTTGTTTGTTTTTGAACTGCAAGACCTTTATTTTTTTTTAGCAGGTGAAATTTCCACTGGCAAAAATGGAGTTGTAACAGATTAGGGCTACTTATTGGGATGCCTGACATGCTTAATATATAGTCAAATCTTGACACTGGATAAATACTAAGCTACATCATCAAGCAACTGGTGACAGCTATAGCTTGGTGAAGGAGAAAGCGTTCTGGTTCAATTTGAATTCCTGCTAAAATAGAATTATAGTCCTCACCACAAGTGAAAGTGATAAATATGCTCTACAATGAAGTGTTATGAGACATGTTGATTACAGGGAGGCATGCAGTTCTCTGGAGTATTTCTTTGATGACTCCATTCTCAGAGCCACCATGATGCCATTCACAGGGAGAAGGGCCAAGCCAAGTGAAAGGCACCTCATGTCTAAACATCATCTACCTAAATACCTTCCTAAAGAGTCCCTTTAGCCAGTAATTAGCTCTTTAGTTCCTACCCTTATCCAATCTCTAAAGGAGTGCAAGAAATTTGGAATATTCATCTTGTTCCTTGAGTTTCTGAAGTAACACAAGCCATTCCTTATTAGCACCTGCTCTACCTTCTACTGATTGCCCCTTTTAACTCATCTCCAGAGCTTTAGACACTTGTTTTGCAGACACCAGAAACTTAAAGGATTTCTTCCGTCAATATTAAGAGGTCTGTCTTCATATTTCCTCACGCAAAGCAGTTATTCTACTTCCCAGATTTCCCCACTACCCATGCAGGCTCTGGGCCCATGGGGTGTGTTCAATGTTTTTCAACAGAAATGTCACGTGTGATTCTGGCATTTATGGTTGCCAACATCTTCAAAGTGGATGAATGCCAGGGACATACTCCTGGAGATACTTTCAGACACTGGGGCAGTATCACCTGTGAGAGCTGATGATTTCCTCTATCTTTTACATATCTGCAGGGAGGACACATGCTCAGGTTTCCCTCTGTTGTTCCTTGCTTGCAGTGAGTTTGGTGTGTTGTATGGGGCACAAGTAGGAATGTTTCCCTTAAGTTATTTAAAACCCTATAGGCATCAGGTTTGCCAAACCATAAATTTAGGAAATTGCATTGTGTTAGACTAAGTCCTTCCCTTAGCACTTTAGTCACCGAGTTATTCTTCAATTTCTTCTGTACAAACATGTGGCCCAGGTCCCGAGGCCCATCCCGTATCTATGTGCCTCTTCAGCACATAAAAGAGATTCAGGAAAGGAGAAGGAACAATAAAATCTCAGGTTTACTGGCAGCACTAAGTGAAGTAATCCCACTACGCATACCCTTTTCTTACAGGAAGATCACTTACTCAACCTTTCCATTCACCTGCCTGATGAGATCTACAAATATTTTAAGAGGGTAATTTGGAAGACTTATAACAGCAGAAGATGTTCAAGCTATAGCATTAGTGTCTGTCGTTTGCTTTAGGTTTGCCCTGGACATTTAGCTCATTTACACAAGTGAATAACTAACTGCCTATTTATCAATCAAGTCAACAAAGACTCATTTAAGCTACTTGTTAACAGTCCTCTTTATACAGCAGTAGTCTTCGAATATTTTGCTTACAATTCCCCAAAAAACTTTTGGAAAGCTACACCTCTCCTTGCATATGTTAAAGTTAAGCCTTATACATTTTATTTTTTTATTTGAGGATTAAAAAAAAATTAAAGGATATTATTTTCCAGCATAGAATTCTAAGTTATAATTACATATGTGCTTTAAATATATTTTTGTCAAACTTTTGAGACTGCAAATTAAACCCAATTTATGTCAAGTATCTGATATATATGTATATACATATATAACCCAATAGACAAAGGCAATCCTCATTACCAAACCAATCTGCCAAAATGGTTTTATTTTCTCTCAGAATAATCTGAATTCATTTTTAAAATAAAATAAATATATTAATATGTATTCCCTTCTCAAGCATCTCATTTCTGAATTCTAAGAGATAATCAAGAGTATATAGGGTAAAATATAGGCCTCAACTATATAATAGCTTAAACCTAATAGAAAATCATTTCTGGCTCACATAACAGCATTGGGCTGGCAAATAATTTAGTGGGGCAGCATTCCTCCACTGTCATTCAGAGACAAAAGTGCTGCCATCTCAACATTTGGGTTCTGGGGTCTTAGTCTGGGCCAACTCCATTCCAGAAAACAGTAAGGAGGAGAACATGTGGGGGTATTGAGAAGCCAAACCTGGAAGTGATATCCATCACTTTTGCTCCCATATCTTTGGCTGAGCTCCTACCTGCAAGGGAGGCTGGATGATGTGGACTCGGTGTGGACCAAGGAAGAGAAGACCGTGGGTTTTAATGGGCAGCTAGTAGATACAGTCACAACTTTCTCAATAAATTAAGGCCTGGGTGAAATAATGTGCTGTTCACTTCAGTATTTATTACCTAATCTTTGTTTTGCTCTCTTAAGACTTGTACTCAGGATATGTCCCTTTGTTTATCTCCTTGAAAGTAATGCAATTATTCTATAAAGCAAAAACAGTAGAGGGAAAAGAGAATCAGTAGCCCCTTCCAACATTCATTCTTATACAGATCAATATACGGAGAGAGTGCATACAAGTACTTAATTCTCTCAGAACTATCACTGCATTGGACCTCTAAGACAGTCTTCATATAACCCTATGGCACGTGGACTCCAGTTTCAGTCCTTAATGTATAAAGTATTAGAAAACATACAGGATCACAGAATTCTTTTTTTTTTTAAAGATTGATATTTATTTATTTATTTATTTGACAGAGAGAGAAAAAGAGGAAGGAGCGAGAGAGCGAGAGTGCAAGCAGGCCTGGGATCATGACCTGAGTCGAAGGCAGATGCTTAATTGGCTCAACCACCCAGGCACCCCCAGGATCACAGAATTCTAAAGTGCCAAGTACCAATGAGCTAAGGGGAAGATGTCCAAAGTCACTCTCATAGAGGTTAATGCACATAGTGGGGTGATTCTTTACTCTAGCAAATTCAATTTTGCTTTTGGTGTAAGTGGGTATTTCCAGCTTTTTATCGCATGTTGTGTAGAAAGGAACTCACACAGCAGGCCTGGCACTGCTATTCATTGAAAATCCTGCTTAGAAGGTTGGCCCCTGGCAGTTGTCTGACAACTTGAATTTCAGGCAAGTTCTGCCCATTCCCTCATAAGAATGACTCACTGTGCTTGTACTGTTTGTTCAAACAGTATGGTTAATGCCTGCTTCCCTCCTGGGAGTCTGAAGTTTGGGCACATGCTAGGCAGAGGGTGTCTATGTATGTGATCAGTCCCCAGTAAACACTGTGGGCACCGATTCTCTAACAAGTTTCTCTGGCTGGCAGCGTTTCACAGGTTATTATCACAAGTGGTTCCAGGGCCGTAAGGAATGGCAGAGAGGACTCTGGAACCTTGCCCTGGTTCCTCCAGACCTTCTCCCCAGTACCTTTCCGCTTGGCTGACTTTGCTTTGTATCTTTTCACTGGACTCACAGCTGTGAGCACAACTATGTGCTGGGTCTTGTGACAGCAAGTCCCAGGGAATCATTCAACTTAGGGGGTAGTTTGGGGACTCCTAACACACATGTAAATTATGTTTGACAAACAAGAATAGGCTAATTTCTAGATATTAAGAACACAGTAAGTAAAGACAGAAATTTCACTTCATTTTGAATTCAAGTTATTTTTTGGGATATGGAACCTCCAGAAAATGCTGAAGGTAATTTATATTCAATTTAATTAAGCTACATACTTTTTAAATGACAGATGATAATGAAAATCATAAAAAATATTGATCTTGGTCTTAGCTAGCAAATAAAACAAGGATTCCCTGAAAATTACTACCAAAGACATCAAAAGGGAATCTTCCATGTTGAAAGGAATGATTAATAAGAAGATGGAATTGTGCACATTACTAAGAAAAAAAATGTGTCCAGAATTGAAAGGAAAAAAAAAAAAGACTCAGAGTGTGTTGAAAACAAAGGGAAGAAACCAGTAGACTCTCTCAACTACAGTTTGTCCCATATCCCTCCTACTGAGGTCATTAGACAAAAAATCATATAAAAGGCCAAGGTATTTAAATAACATTTTCTCCAATTTTATACTTCACATTTTTCCTCTGATTTTACAAGTAATACAAAGTTTCTTATAGAAAAACTGCAAATTACATGAAAGTATATCTAAAATTATTTTTTAAAAAATCACCCAACATACAGGGCACCTGGGTGGCTCAGCTGGTTAAGTGTCTGCCTTTGGCTTAGGTCATGATCCCGGGGTCCTGGGACTGAGCCCTGCATCAGGCTCACCACTCAGAGGGGAGTCTGCTTCTCCCTCTCCCTCTGCCCCTCCCTCTGCCCCACTCCTGTTATCTCTCTCTCTCTTTCTTGCATGCACGTGTGCAAAAAAATAAAATCTTTAAAAAAAAAATCACCCAATATATCCTGCCACCCAGAGGCAACCACAATATGGCATTTAGTCTTTTCAATGTTCATTTAAGAAAAAAAAAAACCAAATAGGAACATTCTGCACATCTAATGTCTTTTAAACTTTTTTTCTCATCAAAATGCAGTTTATACACAAAAATAAACTCAAAATTGAAGAAGGATCTAAATATGAGACCTGAAACCATAAAAGTCCTAAAAGAGAACACAGGTAGTAACCTCTTTGACAACGGCCATAGCAACTTTTTTCTAGATACGTTTCCTCAGGCAAGGGAAACAAAAGCAAAACTAAATTATTGGGACTACATCAAAATAAAAACATTTTGCACATCAAAGGAAACCATCAACAAAACTAAGAGGCAACCTACGGAATGGGAGAAGATTTTTGCAGATGATATATCTGATAAGGGGTTAATATCCAAAATATGTAAAGAACGTATACAACTCAACACCAAAAAAACCAAACAATCCAATTAAAAAATTAGCAGAGGACCTGAATAGACATTTTTCCAAAAAAGACATACAGATGGCCAACAAACACATGAGAAGATGCTCAACATCACTAATCACCAGGGAAATGCAAATCAAAACCACAATGAGAAATCAATTCACTCTGTCAGAATGGCTAAAATCAAAAAGACAAGAAATAACAAGTGTTGACAAGGATGTGGAGAAAAAGGAACTCTCGTGCACTGTTGGTGGTAATGTAAATTGGCAAAGCCACTGTGGAAAACAGTATGGAATCTCCTCAAAAAACCTAACACAGAAATACCACATGGCCCAAAATTCCACTAGTAGATATTTACCCAAAGAAAGTGAAAACACTAATTTGAAAAGATATATGCACCCATATGTTTACTGTAGCATTATTTACCTGTGTCCACCAGTAGATGAATGGATAAAGAAGATGTGGTACATACATGCAATGGAATATTACTCAGCCATAAAAAAGAATGAGATTTGCCATTTGCAATAACATGGATAGACTTAGAGAGTATTATGCTAAGTGAAATAAATCAGTCAGAGAAAGACAAACACTGTATGATTTCATGCACATGTGGAATCTAAAAAACAAAAGAAATGAATAAACAAACAAAAAGCAGAATCAGACCTATATATACAGAGAACAAACTGATGTTTTACTCAAGTGGGGGCAAAATGGGTGAACAGGAGTGGGAGATACAGGCTACCAGTTATGGAATGAATAAGTGACAGGAATAAAAGGCACAGCATAGGGAATATAGTCAATGATGTTATAATAAAATTGTGTGGCTACAGATGGTAGCTACACTTGTGGTGAGCACAGCAGAATGTATAGAGATGTTGAGTCAGTATATTGTACATCCGAAACTAATATAATATTGTGTGTCAACTATACTCAAATAAACAAAACAAAAACATGTATCTCCCAGGCAGAACTTTGATGAATGAGTGATGGTTTCACCAAAACTCAAAATGTGTTCAGTTGCTTTGATGTGCTACAGGAAGGCAGGATTCAGGCTAAGATACAAAGTGCATTCCCCAGGAAACAAGCCTCTGGGCATGTGATACACTGCAGTATTAACAGCTCTACTTCTGAGATTCCTATTAAAATGCGTGACCCCAGGATGTACCAAAATCATTAACTCCATGTACCTTGGAAAGATTTTGATTCCAATCATTATTTTGGGGGCTATAATAGCATATATGTTGGACTCAATTACCAAAGGAAAGAGAGATTCTGGGATAGGAAAGTACACAAGTCAAAAGAAGTAGCTTTATCTACACAGTCAGTCAACAAACAAAACTTAAATAACTGAGCACAAAGTCCTAGGATTCCAGGGAGAAATGACAGGTGACATATTATCTTAGAAAAAAATCCATGGATTGACTCAAGCAGGAGCTCAGGCCGTTGTGTCCCCATCCTAGAGATTATGCTGGCTATACCCATCTAGGATGAGAAATAGCATCTTAAACAAGATGGGGCACATGCCAATGCAACTTTCCACTTCCTACTGAACTGCCATTTTCACAGTGAGCTTCAGTATTATTTTTGTTTTCCAGTGTCTAGACTCCTAATCTACCCTAAAAAATTCAATGTATTGTAAATTTCAAAAGCCCACATGCTTTTGAATATGCTACACATTAGTGAATATTAGTGCACTTAGCAAGAGCTTTAGAACAATACAGATGAATTTAATCCCAGTTCAACCACTTCTTACATGTATATCATAAAAGAATTGTCATATATCTCAATTTCCTTAAAATCATCTGTTTCTAGTAAAAATGGGTTGGAATAAAGCCTAGCATAAGGTCTGAAAGCAAGAACTCTGGCGGGGGGGGGGGGGGCGGGGTGGAATTTGTTGTTGTTTTTACTGTTATTTCATTACAGTAGGATGCCTACAACAGGGCCTGGCTGGTAAAGGAAGAACAGAAATAATGAATGGATACAGAAATGTCAAGGACCACAAGGGTGATGTGTGCGATGGCACTGGGCAAAGTACCAAGTGGAGGGTACACATGTGCTATCAGTTTTTTCCCCCGCAAGCTATGCTGCTACCGTTTCTTTCCACGAGAGGGGGAACAAGTGAGGATTGACTTGTTTTAAGAATGCTAACCAGACAGGGCGCCTGGGTGGCTCAGTTGGTTAAGCGACTGCCTTCGGCTCGGGTCATGATCCTGGAGTCCCGGGATCGAGTCCCGCATCGGGCTCCCTGCTCAGCGGGGAGTCTGCTTCTCCCTCTCCCGCTCCCCCCTCTTGTGCTCTTTCTCTCTCTCACTCTCTCAAATAAATAAATAAAATCTTTAAAAAAAAAAAGAATGCTAACCAGACAAATCATAGCACCCAAGATCTAATTTAACCCCTAAATAAAAATCTTTAAAAATAACTAAAGTCGGGACGCCTGGGTGGCTCAGTCATTAGGCATCGCCTTTGGCTCAGGTCATGATCCCAGGGTCCTGGGATCGAGCCCCGCATCGGGCTCCCTGCTCCACGGGAAGCCTGCTTCTCCCTCTCCCACTCCCCCTGCTTGTGTTCCCTCTCTCGCTGTGTGTCTCTCTCTCAAGTAAATAAATAAAATCTTTAAAAAATAAATAAATAAATAAATAAAGTGTCCAAGAGAAGGGGTCTCTCTTTTCTCCACCAGCTAGCTTGTCGTTCCTGATGAGTAAGATCAAACTGATGATACGGGTTTGTTAATTCAAAAAAAAAAAAAAGGCATTTAAAACTCAGCATAAACAGAAAGAATTACAACTAACTTATTACATGCAAAGAGGTAGTAAGCTTTGGGATCTGTTTTGGGGGGCCCTGGCAAAATACACAAATGCAGAATTGTTTCACTGATAATCTCCTCACTGCCTATCATGTCACCATCACAACTGGGGTGCTTTCTTCTGGGGTCCATTTGGGGAGAAAGTATTTCATATCCCTTCTTTTGCTTGAAAAGAGGGTATTCTGTTCATTGCCTCACAAATGCAAAGAAAGAAGACCTTCATTTTCAAGGGTGGAAATCATCTATTCACTATATACAGTAGAAGATACTGTCAGATGTCCCAAGACCTCCATAAACCCCCAAATTCATGAAAACCCATAGAACACATACTTTTCCATGTAAAACATGTATTCTGATGGACAGAAGCAACAAGGTTATGTCCACATGTCAAAGCTGGGGTCACTGGTTAATGCCTTATACAGTAGCCACAAAAGACCCAGCAAAACTACTAACTACAAGGATCTGGCCTTTTAGGGTTACTCACAAATAATAAAAATTGCAGAGGGTGGATAGATGAAATGTTTGTAGTCAATTTAGTGCTTTAAAAGTATCTTCATTTTTTTTCAACATAAAGGAAGTAATGTATTTTAGGCTTCACAAGCATAAAAACAAAGTGGTCAAATCTTAATTGTACATAACTTTCTATAACCAAAGTTTTCATTCTGGTTGAATTCCAAGAACAGCTTATATAAAAATTGCTTACATATGTAAAAGATTCAGATGTTAGGAAATAAACCCAATAATGACATCCCTCTCTTCTCTATAAAGTGAGGTCCAGTACAATCTTTTCATTTGAGGGCAAGATTAGTTTGCAGTTTTTCAGATAGCAAATCCCTGTCTGTAGAACTGTCTTTTTAAAAGCTGTCAATGTTAAAATGCTGTTTCTGGTTAACAAAACCCATGTGCCCACATCACTGTGAGTTAGAGTTCTGAGACACCTGCCACTAGTGGAGTTTATTTAGATGATAGATTTACGTGTGCTATGCACCCCTCTGAGGCTTTTAGCTGTCTCTGACATACCAAGTGTTTGTCAAAGCTTTCCAACAGATCTGACACCAGGCAAGAGTGAACTGGAGTTTGACAGGCCCTGCAAGGCTAATGGCACTGTGTAAGAATATTTTTAAACTTAATTTAAGAATACTTTCCCAATTCTCTTGCAACCTATTTCTCCCAAGGACTTAAATAACATAGACTGTTGAATCTCAGATCTGTACCTCTGAAACAAATAATGCAATATATGTTAAGAAAAAAAAAAAAGAAGAAGAAGAAGGTAGCGGGAGGGGAAGAATGAAGCGGGGGAAATAGGAGGGATAGACGAACCATGAGAGACGATGGACTCTGAAAAACAAACTGAGGGTTCTAGAGGGGAGGGGGGTGGGAGGATGGGTTAGCCTGGTGGTGGGTATTGAGGAGGGCACATTCTGCATAGAGCACTGGGTGTTATGCACAAACAATGAATCATGGAACACTTCATCTAAAACTAATGATGTAATGTATGGGGATTAACATAAGAATAAAAAAAAATTAAATAACATAGACATCATTTTATAGTACTGCACATTTAATGTCCTCTGAAATGGAAAACAAAACAAAATAAAACAAAAACCAGGTCATATACCTGAACTGAGATGATCATTTTCATGAAAAATACTGGAAACAATTAACTTCAGCACATCAGTGCTTGTTTTAAGCCTTTGAAAAGATCAAGGAGCTACCTATCTCAGTGGTAAATATAGCCTAGTAGCACGAAGGATGGGATTTGGGTCAGGAGGTCAGGTTAAGCACAGCTCTTCGATTTCTACCTATATAACATAACCACTTTAAACCTCTGATTTCTCATCTATTAAATAAGAGTCGACACCATCAAATTCATAATGGCCTAGTTATTGAAACTTATTCACTGCCAGCCAATGTGCCAACATAACAAATATTTAATTTACTCCTCAATGAGATAATGATTATGTTGAAGAAGCAGTGGAAACTAAGATTAATACCTTTCTTACGAAATGATTTTGGCAGTAGGATTTAGCTATGGAAATAACTATCTGAGATGAGAACTTTCTGAATGGAGGGAGATCAATGTGAAAAGCCTTCTGAGCAGAAGTTTCCAGCCACAAAGTCCAATGTTGTCAAGGAGAGTAAACACTGAGTTGGGGGGCGGGAGGTGAGCAGTCATGGACTTTACCTCTTACTTCCCAAAACCTTTCCCTTTCTACTGTCCTCTCCATTCTTTCATTTCCTCTCCTATTTTTCTTTGCCACATTTTCCTTCTCCTTATGCCACTGAGTTGTCGTTAGTTTTGTTAGTCATTTCTGTAGTCAATCTAGTAATATATATTTTTAAAGATTTTATTTTTTTTTAAAGATTTTATTTATTTATTCATGAGAGACAGAGACAGAGAGAGAAAGAGAGGCAGAGGGAGAAGCAGGCTCCCAAGGAGCAGGGAGCCCGATGCAGGACTCGATCCCAGGACCCTGGGATCACGACCTGAGCCGAAGGCAGACGCTTAACCATCTGAGCCACCCAGGCGCCCAAAGATTTTATTTTTTTAAGTAATGTCTACACCCTACATGGTTAATGCCTTACGGTTTGAACTTACAACTTACAACCCCAAGATCAAGAGTTGCATGCTCTTCCAACTGAGCCAGCCAGGCTCTATCTTCAGTATCTTCAATCTAGTAATATTAAAAATAAAGTTTTACACATAATTTTTATTCTTGGCTGTGGCTTTACTGGACAGTAGGTAGGGACAGTGGGAATCTAATTTATCCATTCGTGCACATCATTAATTAGATGACAAGGCATTTGGCTACCTTAAAAAAGTCATAGTTACTCCCGCCATTTACTCATGCTCATTGAATTTCTTCATTTTGACATTCAGAATGCTGGACAGAAATCACAATGGTGTCAACACCCACCATGGGCCTTGCAAAGTTTTACACACAATTTTTAAATTACAATGTAATTAACTGTAGTAAAATTTACCCTTCATGTGTACACTTCTATAAATTTCTAGGCAACAATTCAGTCATGCAACACCCACCACAATTAAGGTATACAACAGTTCTACCAGTATAAAAAATTCCCTTGGGTCCTTCCGTAGTCAATCACTCTACCTCTGTACAGTCTTTGCACTAATCTGGTTTTTTGTCCTTATAGTTGTGTGGGTGGTAGGGGGTTGTTGTGTTTTGCTTTGGATTTTTTTTTTTTTTGCCAGAATGTAATATAAATGGAATTATACAGTATGGAGCCTTTGAGTCAGGTTTCTTTCACGTAGCATGCTGCATTTAAGATTCATCCACGTTGATAGTATCAATAGTTTGTTTCTTTTTAGTGCTGAGTGGTATTACATTGTATGGATATATCATGGTTTGTTAATTCATTCACCAGTTGAAAACCTTTGGGCTGTTTCCAGATTTTGATGATTATGAATAAAGCCACTATAAATGTGTGAATATAAAATTTCACTTCCTTTTTTTTTAGATTTATTTATTTTTGAGAGAGCAAGTGAGTGAGCACAGGAAGGGGGGAGGGGCAGAGGGAGAGGGAGAGAGAGTCCCAAGCAGACTGTGCTGAGCGCAGATCCCAATGCAGGGCTTGATCCCACAATCCTGAGATCATGACCTGAGCCAAAACCTGGAGTCAGCCACCCATGTGCCCGAAAATTTCATTTCTTTTAGGTAAATTCCTAAAAGTGGGATTGCTGGGCAGCATAGTAAATTGCATGTTTAGCTGAATTTGCTAGACTTTTTTCCAGCATCGCTGTACCATTTTGCAATCCCACCAGCAATGTAAAACTGTGCTAGTTGCTACACATTGCCATCACCACTTGGTATTGTGAGTTATATTGATTTTAACTATTTCACAGAGAGGTAGTGACATCGCATTGTGGTTTTACTTGCTTTACCTAATGGATAAGGACATTAAGCATCTTGTCATGTTCTTAGGTGCTATCCATTATTTGTCCTCTGGTGAAGTATAAGATCAAATTTTTGCACAATTTTTATAGGGTTTTATGTCAAGTGTCAAGAGTTATTTTTACTTTCACATATGCTATAAGCCACAATACACTGCTAATATTTTTGTTTGATCTTCCTTTTAACCATTTCCAGAGAACTACATTTCCTTGTAATAAAGTTATAGCTATAAACATGATAAACCTAAACAGGACTATATACACATATCAATTTCCTGGTTTTGATACTGTACTATAATTACGTAAGATGTAACCAAAGAAGGACAGTGCAAGAAGGGCACAGAAGAATATACTATCTTTACAACTTCCTGTGAATCTGTAATTATTTAAAAATCAAAAGTTTCTTTTAAAAAGTTAAACATGTGCAAATTTTACTGGTACTTAGTCATTTTTAATGTTTTATGAGAAAATGTGTTCCAATTCTCACGAGGACCAGTCGGCACTACCTTTAGAACAATTCAGATAATTGAATTCTATTAAAAAAAAAAAAAAACCCTTCAAAAATGCAGTCTGAAAAATTTCAAAATGGGTGAGATAAGCAAAGGCATGTGAAATGTTAGGAATACTGGTAGGTTCAAAGACCACAGGAAAGGAAAAACACAACTACCTTTAAGATTGGCATTTTTATAAAACAACTACATTTTTTTTAAAGATTTTATTTATTTATTTGACAGAGAGAGACAGCGAGAGAGGGAACACAGCAGGGGGAGTGGGAGAGGGAGAAGCAGGCTTCCCGCTGAGCAGGGAGCCTGATGCGGGGCTCGATCCCAGGATCGTGGGATCATGACCTGAGCCAAAGGCAGACACTTAATGACTGAGCCACCCAGGTGCCCCAAAACAACTACATTTTTATAAAACAGGTTTACATGCATGTGTTTGACTATCATATATATGCTGGAGAACAGTCTGGCAAATTAAGTTAAACATGCAATTCACCATCCTGCCCAGCAATTCTATTCCTAGGAATTTACCTAAAAGAAATGAAATTTTGGGGCGCTTGGGTGACGCGATCAGTTGGGCGGCCGACTCTAGGTTTCAGCTCAGGTCATGATCTCAGGGTCATGGGATCAAGCCCTGCATGGGGCTCTGCACTCAATGTGGAGTCTACTTGGGACTCTCTCTATATATGACTATCATATATATAGTATGCTATTGAAATACACTCTTAATTATAACACAGGATGGTAAAATGCTGCATCCTTCCAGGCTGTTTTCTCCATAGAAAAAAGCCAAGAATCATTACTTCAATATCGGAAACAGGATCAGTTCTGTGGAGTGCCATGGAGCTGAAGATGACCTTCATTTGTGTATTTTATACACTTAGGTTTTTTTTTTTTTAATCTTCGATGAGGAACATACATTACTTTTATAACTAAAACAAGAAGTCCTTAAAGTAAGGACCAAGAGTCATACATGATCTATATATTAAAATTCTAACATTAAATAAAAAAATCAAAGTTAAATGGTACAGTTTAGCCTTAACGGCTATGGAGATGCCCTGCACCTTGTGTGTCTCAGGCTGATAACCTGAACTCTGAGCTGTCATTTTCTTGAAACATCTCTGAGAGAAACAGAATGTGATTAAGGATGAACACATCATGCTTGCTTGTTTGCTTTCCCCAGTGCAGGTGGGCCGTCGCCCTCTGCATGCACAGCAAGCTGAGGTTAAAAGGCTGTCATGCCTTATCTATGCAGAATGTACCCTGCCGTGGTGTCGTGTGCTGTAGCTATGGGGCAGGGACCCCCAAATCAGCGTGTGGCAAAGAGCAGAGATGCAGCAATGCTGTCACAGACAGGAAAAGAAGACTCAATAGTTCTAAGGCTATCACTAAGATAAATGGAATTTTGAAATTAAATGGTGATTGTCCCCGTCAAATTGAGAAGCCTGAAAATGCACATATATTAACTGCTGGGCCTGCCAGGTAAAGGAGTGATTTTCATGTTGTTGGCTTCTTTGTTTTCACCTTATAAAAAAGGATTCTTAGAGAAACAGTACTTACGAGTTAGAAGTATTAAAAAAATTTTTGTGTGTGTCTAAAAATATTTGGGTCATTAATCTCCCTCTTAGTTCTAAGTTGACCTGCCAACTAAAATTATTATTTGAAAAATATTTATGAATTGCTTTGAGAAACATAAGAAAGGGGTAATACCAAAGGATAGTTCTCTCTGAACGGCCTCTTCCTAGAGAAATTTTAAAGCAAATTTCTACAGCAGTACTGAGTTCATGCCTTTTACTGTGCAATATAAAAGAACAACAAAATCCCTCAATTCTTTAAAAAACAACAACTCCAAGACATGGTGGTATTTGAAACAGTACATATTATAAATACTTTTTCATTATTATGAATGTTTTATTATTCATATTGTATTGTGTTGTGAGCTATGACTAATTTCAAATTTTGTTAATAAACCACTATTTTAAAATTATGTTTTTAAAGATGTTTATTATTTCTAAAGTGATCTCAAACTAATTTCATATCTGAAAGATGTACATTTTTAATATTTTTATCTATTTGTTAGAAATTATCTACACGACATAAACACCCTGACATTAGAAAACAGAAGAGTCTATTTCAATCTCTTGAAAGAAATGCCTTAGATGAATGTTCTACTCTAGCCTTTCCCTTCTGCCTTTCAAAATGACCCAAAGAACAAACCACATCCTTGGAAGTTCTATATCTAAATCCTTCCAGAATGTAAACCCCAAAAGAGTAATGACTCTATCCATCTTATGCACCCTGTCATCGAGCACCAAATGCTATGTATGATCAGTTCCATACATATTTATTGACTAAAAGATTGATAAATGAATAAAAAAAACTCTTTATTCCACAATTTTCCTCAAAACCTTGAAAATGACAGGCTGGAATTCCCAAATTATTAATAAAAGACAATTTTATTATATTTCAAGATATGCTTTGTAGTAGAAATTATTCTAAGTAGATTCTCATAACAGTAAAGAAATCTGTTATTCTTCCATTGCCCCCAAATCAAGAGCTGTCAAATATAAACCTGTGACATCATTAAAACTAAGAAAAGATAACTGAATAGATCTGTGGGTCATGATTTGTTTTTTTGTTTTTTTTAACTATAGCAACTGACATTACATTTCACGCCATTTAGAGTTTTAGAATTAAATACAGGTCAACAATCACTAAACACATCAACAAGTGACACTCATTGAAATAAATCATACCAAATGGCCAGCATATTATAAGCTAGTGTGACACTACCCCTGCTTTCATAAATAAAAAATGAGAATTAAACTTTCATAGTAAAATATTTCAGCAGACTAGATTGCAAATTTTGACATAGTCAATTTATCACTGTAAAAATCAGACAAGGCTCACTTGGCTCTGGTCAGAAAGCTCATTAGTCTATTAAAATTATACATTTGCCAGAGTGTCACGATTCTTCTTACCAAAAAATATCTGCTATTTAGTGAAAAGATTTCACAATATTTTTTTGCTTTGTCTATAGAGAAAATGTGTTTTAAAACCAATGAATTTTTAAATCAATTAGGAGCAACAGATGGCTCTAGGAAAATAATGTTTAAGTGTTAATTAACCTTAAGCACTATTCCTATAAGGAAAAGTGGTCAATTTATTTGACTACTTTTTTCATTTATCTAAAGTAAAATATTTTGTTCTTAAAGAAAGATGGAAGGGCGCCTGGGTGGCTCAGTCATTAAGCGTCTGCCTTTGGCTCAGGTCATGGTCCCAGGGTCCTGGGATCGAGCCCCACATCGGGCTCCCTGCTCAGTGGAAAGCCTGCTTCTCCCTCTCCCACTCCCCCTGCTTGTGTTCCTTCTCTCACTGTGTCTCTCTCTGTCAAATAAATAAAATCTTAAAAAAAAATAAAAATAAAGATGGAATGTATTTTATATTCTGAATGAAAAAATTCACGATTTAAAATTTTATTCTAAAGGCAGTTTTATCTCAAAAATATTAGTGAAAAGATTATTTTAAACTAAAATTAAACTGAAATTATAACAAAAAGCAAACCTGAAATGAATACCTTTTCATGTGTTTGAGCAACCCCATATGATTTTTACGGCAAATCCTTTTTCATATTGTGGCCACACGTCTTGGCAACAACATCCCCGAGCAGACTGTTTCTCCTGGTTGCAGGACACATTTATCTTTCATGAGAACACTACACTCTTTCTTGTTCATCTTTTTGCAAATCAGACTATTTCATTTCTATAGGTTTTGTTTTCATTTTCAATGTGTTTCTTCTCTTTGCTCTAAGACAGACCATAAATGAAACTTCTGGGGCTGACACCATCTTGCTTGACTATTACACTTCAAACAAGAGTTTGGAGTGCCAGATACATATTATTATGAACCAAATGCGCATCCAGACAAAGCACAGTTGTTCACTACCCCTGAATTACTGACCAGTAATAGTTACTGTCACATGTCTCTAGCCCTAACAATCTAGGAGCAAGCTGTTAAATAGCTATATACCCATGAGAAGTAGGATTCTGGCACATCTCTCTCCTGAGCCACACCAGATGAACTACAAGGACCTCAGATTAAGTATGTGCAATATGTACTTTCCCCTAACCTCTGTGCTCCTTCCAGTGATGATAAGCCCTATGCATAGCATGACCACTACCCAAGCTACTTAGCCAGAACCCCAGCTTCCTCCACACCTAGCTTACCCTACCTCTGATCAGTTTACTTCTCTCCATCCCCAGTCATGCCAAAATCATCTTTCACATGATTACTGAAACTCCAGGCCTGCTCTCTTGAATACATTCTCCACACCAGAAGCAAAACACCCTTCTGAAATATGACTATGATCATACTATTTCACTTCATAACACACATTAAAGGCTCTCTGGTGTGTTCAGAATAAAGTACAAAATCCTCTAGAATAGCACTGTCCACTAGAAATATAATATAAGCCACATATGCAATTTTTAATATTTTAGGAGCAACATTAAAAAATAGATGAGAGAGGAAAGAATGGGAAATTATTGTTCAATGAGTAAGCTTAGTTTAGAAAGATGAAAAAGTTCTAAAGATACAGGGGTGTGAGATGTAAATACATTTAATGCCACAGAATTATACACCTAAAAATGATTTAAATGAAAAGTTTATGTTACATATATTTTATAATAAAAAAAGAATCAGGGTGCCTGGGTGGCTCAGATGGTTAAGCATCTGCCTTCAGCTCAGATCATGATCTCCAGGTCCTGGGATCGAGCCCCACGTCAGGCTCCCTGCTAAGTGGAGAGTCTGCTTCTCTCTCTGCCTCTACCTCTCCCCCCTTACTCGTGCTTGCTTGCTAACTCTCTCTCTCTCTCAAGTGAATAAATAAAATCTGGAGGGAAGAAGGAAGGAAGGAAGGAAAGGGAGGAAGGAAGGAAGGAGAGAATGAAGGAAAAGGAGGAAGGAAGGAAGGAAGGAGAGAAGGAAGGAAGGAAGGGAGGAAGGAAGAATCAGGTGAAATTAATTTTAAGAATATATCTTATTTAACTCAAGAAATCCAAAATATTATCATTTTGACATGTAACCAATATAAAAATTAATGAGATATTTCACATTCTTTTTTTCATACTAAGTCTTTGAAATCTGCTGTGTATTTGCACTTATAGCACATCTCAATTATGATACTAAATTTTCAAGGGTGTTTGAAATGTGCACCTACCAAAACTATAGTTGTGTTTCATGTGTTTATGCTGCCTCCAGTTTTTAAATTCAGCTTATTTAAAATTAAATAAAATTTAAAATAAAAGGGGAGAGTGAAAATATAGTTCCTGCCAACATTAGCCCTTAGCCCACCTGCTTCAAGCTACATAAGAGGAGTGGAAATTAATTGGGAGGTGTCTAAGTCAGGGTTCACTTAGAGAAGCAGAACCGCTGTGAGCGCTGTGCAACAGAGGCATATTTCGGGGCTAGATACACAGCCCTTGCATGCTGTTGCTCAATATCTGTGGTTGGGCCTAAAATTCTGGAGGATCAGCTGGACTGGCAGGTGTATGGATGTGAATGAGAACAAGAAAAGCTCCAATTGTTTAAATTCAGTTCTTCAGTAACACTAACCACTTCCACGCACTCAACAGCCATAAGTGGCCAGTGGCTACACGCTGGACCGCACAGTTCTAGTTCATCTGAGGCTTCTTCTCCTCAAGACTCATCCTTCCCTTTTCATACTTCATGCTCCAGCCCTACCAAAATTTCATTTCCTAGACTTCACAATTTCCTGCCACTTCCAGGTTTACTAAGCATATTGACCCCTCCTCCAGCTAGCTCTTCTCATCTTTCAGGTCTCAGATTAAGCATTATTACGCATTGCTTCTTCTAGGAAGCTTTTCTCCACCTATATATTACCAACCTTAATACCTCAAATCTAGTAAGGTCCTTCACTGCATTCCAAATTGTTACTACAATAGATCCTTACATACTACTTTGCAATTGCTTGCCTGATGTTCAGTAACTTCCATTACTCTGTAATATCTATAAAAATAGAAATGAAATAAAATCTATCACCTAACCACATAGCAAATCCTAAATAAATATTTATTGAACAAATGAATGAATAAACATATGAGAGAGCACTAGGAACCTACTCCCTCTGGAGTAGAAATATTTATCTGCTCTGTTCCTGATTGGTCAAAAGGCAGCTCATGGAGATTTATGAATCATTAGCCATAAGCAATGACCTACTTTGAAGGCAACTGTATTCCAGGCCCTTCACTTTCTTACTTCATCCTCACAACCACCCCAGTTTATAGATGAGGTGAAGAGAGATTACTCTGCATGGCAAGCTTGCCTAAGTGGAGGACACTGGACTCAAACAGTCTTAATCTCAATGTAACAGAGACTTAGAATTGCATGATCCAAACAGTAATGCAGATGAATGCTAAGACCCTTTCATATTTAAATCAATAAGTCCAAACTGTGGCTGGCTAAAACTGTGCTGATACCTGTATGTATGAGCTCATGTTAGAAAAGGGCATCACCAAATTGAGAAAACATGCCTAAAATATACCACAGTCATAAATTAAATAACTTATTTTTGTGGATTTTTAAAGAATGCCCTTTTGAGGGAAAAAACAACCTAATTAATACTAAAATATTAGAACAACAAATAATAATGAATCCACTATTTTACAATAATGACTATACCTTTCAAAAACTCTAACCTCTCTTCTGTCATTCACTGCTAACCAAGCAAAACCCTATAGATTGTTTAGAGCCATCTAGCAGCTGCCTCAGTTTGGCATGTGTTTGTCGGAATTGGCCCAGTCAATGTTGGAGTGAAGGGGGTGATCCCATCTCTGGAACCCCAACCCCAGCTCACTAATTCAATTAAAAGATCTGTCAGTAATCACTACTCACACAGACAAGATCAGAAAAAAATGAACCATTCAGCAACGCAAGCTAAAAAATAAGATTACTCTCTTACAATATTCTTGAATCATGAATTATATGAAGTTCTACTTATCTAATAATGTTTTAAAAATTAGTCCCCAAGAAAAATGAGTTCAAAACTAAAAATTTAAAGATTCCAATCAATTTCCTTTTGCCTCAGAGTTTTCTTTCAGCAGATAAAGAAAATCCATAGTAACAAGATAACATTTCATGCATTTACACATATTCTCCTATAGATGTCTACAGGCTTCAGAAAGTATATTATTTGTAGTCATGCCTATCTGACATTTTCCATTTTACTCAAAAGATTTTATGGTTTGGTATTACAGCAATATACAAATTTGACAGCTTGCAATAGGATCTAGTCCCTGTAGCAAATCATTCTGACAGTTAAGTACTATACAGCTACTAATACTCATTTTTTTACACTAAACTTATTTAAAAATCTTACAAAGTTGATGACACAATGTATGTTGAAATTCTGAAGAACGGTCTTAATGATATAAATTTCATACTGAATTTTATAAATAATTGGACCCTACACACTACACAATTATTTCATTTGTAGTATAACTTATTCCTCCTTCGGTAGTTCACTTTATTAAGAGCAAATTTTTCCTCAACAGCATTTAAATAATAGTCACTCATCATGGTCAATGTTTAGTATTTTCTTATAATTCCTCTTCGTCTTTAAAAATAACTGAACATGTGAATAAAACAGTACATGTGTTAATGTGGAACATAATGACGTTTTTTGATTGCCTTTACAACGCTACTTTTTTCTTTTAAAGTGATATAATATAATCAATTATGTCTTTATATTTCCCAAAATGCATTAACAGAGGCTCTGTCAAATATACCCGTCTCTTATT
>NC_138382.1:27071403-27102084 GCF_054177405.1 Leptonychotes weddellii | reverse complement strand
ATGAATGGATAAAGAAGATGTGGTCCATATATACAATGGAATATTACTCAGCCATCAGAAAGGATGAATACCCAACTTTTACATCAACATGGATGGGACTGGAGGAGGTTATGCTAAGTGAAATAAGTCAAGCAGAGAAAGTCAATTATCGTATGGTTTCACTTATTTGTGGAACATAAGGAATAGCATGGAGGACATTAGAAGGAAGGGAAAAATGAAGGGGGGGAATCGGAGGGAGAGATGAACCATGAGAGACTATGGACTCTGAGAAACAAACTGAGGGTTCTGGAGGGGAGGGAGGTGGGGGGATGGGTTAGCCTGGTGATGGGTATTAAGGAGGGCACGTTTTGCATGGAGCACTGGGTGTTATATGCAAACAATGAATCATGGATCTCCACATCAAAAACTAATGATGTAATGTATAGTGACTAACATAACATAATAAAGTAAAATAAATGTAAAGTGTTCTCCTGAGTTCTGTGAACCATTCCAGCAAATGATCAAACCTGAGAAGGGAGTTGTAGGATCCCCCAGACCTTATAGCACATTGATCAGGAGTAAAGACTTGCAATCGGTGTCTAAAGTGGAGGTATCCTGTGTCACTGAGCTCTTAATTTGTGGGGACTGTGCTAACTCTGGAGAAATGAACAAAATTGTCAGAAATGAACAAAATTGTAGGGCACCCAATGGTGTCTAAGGAGTTAAGGAAAAGGCTGCATTGGGAAAAATAACCCACACATCTGCTGTCAGAAGTATTCACACTTGGAGTACTGGCCCTCTCCTCAGGACCATAAACTATGTTGTTTTTCAAAGATCGAATCCAGTCACAAAGGGATAACTAGAATTGTGTCTTGTCAGTATGTAACTATAAAGTCTGAGGGCCAGTAGCACATGTGATGCTGACCCAATGACTCCACAGCAGTCAGAAAGGGATTGCATGGAAGAGACTCAATCCTACTGAGTATTATAAAGTCGGGAGCTCAGGAAATCCTAAATACTCTCTGGTTCTGAAAAAAAAAAAAAAAGTCAGGCTTCCCGCAACTCACTTGAGAATCTTAAGATATTCATAGACTCTTTTTAACATTTCTACTTACACTCATTTGGGTATGCTCCATTATTCAGAGAGCAGCTTTTCTTTCAAATTAATAAAACTTCCCAAGGTGTAGTAGGGGCCACTGAGAAGTGATCTTAGGGATTATTACAGATATACACTTTCAATTTTAATGATTAAGTATTTATTTTTGGTTACTTTCTATATAAAAAAATTTACATTGCTTTTCATACAAACATTGCTTTTCATAACTAAAAAACAGGTTTATATAAGTAAAGAATGAAACAAAACATAATATTTAAAAATATTAGTTCAAGTGAACATAAGATTAAGTCTATGGCAAATATTATACAGCTAAACAATGTAATAAATTAGGTAAGAAATGTAACAAACCCCTGACTTTGTGGTCTAGACCAATGGTTATGCAACTGTTCTGAAGGAAACATGGATACAAGAATGGAGCTTCAATCCAACTCGATTAGAGTAACTTAAAATAATGTTTCATTCATGCAATCTGTGTGGTCTTAAAGTTTGGTTGTAATTCTAAACCTGTTTGTTCATTCGCAAAATGAGCATAAGATTTTCTAAATTACAAGGTTTTCCAACAGGTTATATGAGATACCAGCCACAATGCTGCTCCCCATTACTACGTAGGACCTAGGGCTTCAACAGATGATGATGGTTCCTTCCCCTCTAGGTCTCCAGCATTAACCTGTGGGGTCTGTAGCATAATCTTGGCAAACATCATCCAGAAAATTTTCATCCAGAAAATTACCTGAAATATATGCCCTAAATATTAAACTTTTAACATGACAAGACAAATTGGAACAAGAACAGCTAACCTACATAGGTACCCAATTACCTCTTATTATATAAACATTTCTATCAAAAGATCCATATTTTCAGAGAAAAAAAAGCCTTTATTCTCCCATTCATTCAAAAACATCATTAAATATTATTTATGATAATAAAAAAGATTAATGTCCTTTAAAAAAGTACCCCCCAAAAGTGCTCACTTAGAAATATATAAATAAATTATGGCATGACCATATTATGCCATCATTAGAAAGGATGTTTTGTGGGGTTTTTTGTTTTTAAGTAGGCTCCATGCCTAGAGTGGGGCCCAACACAGGGCTTGAACTCACAGCCCTGAGATTAAGATCTGAGCTGAGATCAAGAGTCAGACTCTTAACCCAATGAGCCACCCAGGCACCCCTAGAAAGGATGAAGAGCATTACTGAAATATAGTAAATATGAATACATATATAACATAATATTGAGTGAATATGAATACTGCATTAATAAATTTAAAATACAGATACAAAACTATATGATGTCAATTCTATAAAATATATTTAAAAGTCTGGAATAAAGGAAAGGGGATTTGTAAGTTTCTGTAGTTACAAAAATATGCAATCTTTAAAGTTAAAAAAAACCCTGCAGTCAAAATAATGTTAGGTGGCTCCTATGAATTGGGGAAAACTGTTTAAAAGCAGATGTATGTCAGATTTA
The DNA here is from genome assembly GCF_054177405.1 of Leptonychotes weddellii. Taxonomy (NCBI): domain Eukaryota; kingdom Metazoa; phylum Chordata; class Mammalia; order Carnivora; family Phocidae; genus Leptonychotes; species Leptonychotes weddellii. The sequence goes on along the minus strand of NC_138382.1, from coordinate 27,099,521 downwards.
TTTCACTCCTCAGTACAGTCTTTTCAAACAAATTTTGCTTACTAAGTGCAAGTAGATTTCTTAACAGAAAAACATTTGGGCCATTGTTGAAGGGCTGTTGCCAGTACTTACTGATGGAACCCAAAAGATGGGAAAGCCATCTACTCTACTACAGTATGATTTTCCCTTTACAATCAGCACAAGCAGTTTGCTGGTGGGGCTATGTTCCAGTGATGTGTTTTGGCTGGTTGAGCATTACTCTCTGCTATGAAGAGCACAGCAGCATCTGTTATCTTTCAGGTACTTGAGCAAAATCTCAGTCCTGGGACGCATTATATATGGTGTCAAATGTCCTGGAAGAAACTGTGGGGGAGGAGGAAGAGGGAAGAGGAGCAAGGGCATAAATGAACTACTCAGACAAACAAATTCAAACTTGTGAACTATTGTTCCTATACAGACTACTTAATAATTTGCATACAAACTGAATTTTAATGTTTTATGAATTGCTGAGTTTCAAAGGTTTGTAAAGGTGTGTTCAAAAGTACAAAAAAGAAAAAATTATAGGACATTAAGGTATGGTTTTACTGGGAAGTATTGACATTGAGGAGAAATTAAATTATGTATCCCCTAAAATGCTAATGTAATAATGGATAACAGAGAATTCTGTTTTAGTTCTAAAGCACTTTTTTTTTAAAGATTTATTTATTTATTTATTTATTTATTTGAGAGAGAGAGAGAGTGAACAGGGGGAAGGGCAGGGGGAGAGGGAGAGAAATTCAAGCAGACTCCTCACTGAGCACAGAGCCTGACACATGGCTTGATCCGAAGACCCTGAGATCATGACCTGAGCTGAAACCAAGAGTCAGATGCTTAACTAAATGAGCCACACGGGCACCCCAGTTCTAAAGCACTTCTTAAACTAAATGGATAGACATAGTCTTATTCTTTATACATAACAATAACAGAGATGTCAAAAACATTTCAAAAGGATGCATTCCAACTCGTTCAATATACTGTTTTAAACAACAGAAATAGGGCATCTGGGTGGAGCAGTCAGTTGAGCATTTGATTCTTGGTTTCAGCTCAGGTCATGGTCTTAGGGTCATGGGATCATGTGCCCTGTGCTCGGTGTGCAGTCTGCTTGAGATGCTCTCTCTGCCTCTCCCTCTGCCTCTCCCCACCCTGGATTCTTTCAAATAAATAAATCTTAAAAAAAAAAAAAAAAGAAAGAAAGAAACATCCCAAAGTATACTCCTTCAAAATTCCTATTACACAAAAATGTCCTGATACTTATAGTACCTCTGGGGAGGTGGGCTGCATGGAGAACTGTGGCATTACCAATGTTACTTAAACTCATTAAAGAATGTTAGCTCATATGTACACATTCTTACAATACACATGGACAGCAACAGGGACTACTCAACAGAGATGGCCAGTTCTTAGACATTTATATGTGTTCACTTCAGCTTCTTTTATCAGGACTGGGGCTGTTTTGGGGGGTTCCTAATGTGATAAAGTAAAAAGAGTATAAACTTGGAAGCTAGATTTAAAGCTTGTTATCTACCAACTACAAGCCTTGTGGCCCTGGACAAGTGAAATAAAGTCTCTGAGCTCAGTTTCCTCAACAGGAATAATGACAATAATACCATCTACCTTCCAGAATAGTAAATAACAATTACTAATAATGTATACAATAGGAAGAAAGCAGCATGGTCAATTCTCACACTGTGGTAGGGATGGGGAGAAGAAAATTCCTGAAGGAAAGCTGGCCTATCTTTGGAAAACTAGCTGACAATATGGTAGCAAAAGGAGCATATTCTGAGCATCAAATCAAAGACAGGTGAAAGAGTGAGCATATGAAACTCACAGTGTGCTAGGTAATAGGACAGATGCTGAAAATTAGAAGTAAAAATAAACAGTCCTTAGCCTTCAAAGAGTTCAAAAGTTCCCAGGGGAGAAACCTCCAGTTTCCTAAACTATTTCATTATCAGCATCTATAATACAAAGTCAAAAACTGGCTGAACAAGATCTCTAAGCAAAGGACCACTAGCATGTTACAATTTACATGCCAAAAAAAGCTCCCCTTAGCTAACAGTCAGCCCTGGTCATCTATGTAAAGGAAGCAGGATCCTGAGACATTTTGCCCAAAGCCCTCACAGGGGAGTTGCTTGGCGTTTTAAACAGAACAGCTGCAAAGGAGACAGACAAGAACTTTATATGGAGCAGCCATGATGCCAACGACTAGGGGAACAAGGGCACGGACTATGTGAGAGAAGGCACAGAATTAAGAAGAGGACATGCTGGCAAATGTTTATTCTGCCTTTCCACATCCAAAGCCATCCAGTAGTCCTGTCAGCTATACTTCTTGCTGCTCGTCAAACATGCCACACTCAGTCCCTCTGGGGGGCCTTTGCACTCACTGTTCTCTCCCAAGAACATTCTTACCCCAGATCCTTGGCAAACTGACTTACAAACATTATACAGTATATTTCCTCAAGAAAAGACATTAACAACTATGGAAATATTTGAGTAATATTCAAACATGTTCACATATTATAGCAAACCTTTTCTCCTTAAGTTTCAGTTCCTTCTTATTAGCACTGCAAAAATCGCTGCATGGTTCAATCTTGAAAATGTTTCCCCAAAACAAAACATAAGCAATAAAACAATGGAATATTGGTATAGAATTTAGATATCCCTTTGATACATATTAAAAAAGTAGTCACCTCATCATTTTCCTAAAACTGGGAAACTAAGATGCAGAGAAAAGGAAAAAAACAAAAAAACCCACAACTCTATACAGAATTATTTGAAATGATAATCATTATTATCATTCCTAATCCTATCAGATTCCTAATCATTCACTCTCTGGGAGCCTTACACATGTCACTTAAGCAACCACCCCCCAAACCACAACAGGGAAAAGTCCCCTCCTAAAATCCAGGACAATAGTCCCCAAATATCAACCTGCAGAATACTGCCAGCTCAGGACTAAGTTTTCAATAGTCAGGTACAAAACAAAGAAAATGAAGGCCATCAAGTAATCATAAAATTAAATTTTATAATCTATGTAAACTTCGCACACTTATTCTTGATCTTCATAGTTAGTTTCACAACCAAACAAAACGTGGAAATAAAAATGCAGAAAATAGGGGCGCCTGGGTGGCTCAGTGGTTAAGCGTCCGCCTTCGGCTCAGGTCATGATCCCAGGGTCCTGGGATCGAGCCCTGCATCGGGCTCCCTGCTCGGCGGGAAGCCTGCCTCTCTCTCTCCCACTCCCTCTGCTTGTGTTCCCTCTCTCTCTGTGTCTCTCTCTGTCAAATAAATAAATAAAATCTTTAAAAAAAAATGCAGAAAATATGGTACAAAATATGGGATAATTCAATGGCCTATGGGGTTAAGACATCTTTGTCTCCAGGTAAAAGGGGTTGTGTACAAGTGTAAGGAAATATAGAGTAATACATTAAGTTGTATGAAATTACAGTTTCTGTAAAGAAAAAATCAAATATTAGCAATTTTATACATTTCAACCTAATACAGTAATTTATTTTTCTAAAGAATGGAATGAACCACATAATTATAGTACCAAAGCTATCTCTCAGATGTTTCTACCAGACTTTAAGAGTAACAATACACACATGAATTCAAAAGAATCAAAGTCTTGACTATCATTTTACAAACCCAATGCTTTTAGCACACTCAGATGCTTGATCATAAGACTTCATGCCAACTATTGTTTGAAAAAAAAAGATTATTTCCAGTACATATACATATGTATTATAAAAATATAGGCTTTATTAAGAGTTTTCTCTGAAAAAAAGTTCCAAGACTATTCTAAAAAGTACAGAAAGCAACCACGTAAGTTAAAAGCCAGCATTTTTCCCTCTAATTCAATCAAACCCTTAGGAAGCCACTAGCATAATAAAAGCAAGGTGTTTTTGATTTTTATTCCCCATATTGCAGTAAAAGTCGATGCCACTGGGGCTTCCGACGGAATTTACTGACAGAGAAATCAAGCTAAACTGAGAATGCCTGACAATTATTACACAGGTGAGTGCTAGATAAAATATCCATTAAATCTGAATGCCAACATTTAATGTTTTATGTCCACATAATGCATGAAAACATTGGCTGTGATCTATCAACAAACATTCCAAGCCAATCTACTTAGTAATCTGCTGAAGTTGCTGTTTTATTGCTTAAACAGACAAAAATACAACTGTGCTTATTATGAAAGTGTAATATTACCTCAAGCTAATAAGAATTGATGGAACAAAGAGATCATTATGTAAAAATTAATAACTTTTGGAGCATGACATGCAACAGTCATAAAACAGCATTGTTTTTTTTAAATCACAGGGAACTTTTTACAGAGGGGAAACACTGTTGATGAGGGATGTTCCTATACTTCACTATTTTGCTTTTCAGTGAAAGGCTAACATGGGGCGAGGGACTGCATAGTATCCTCTCCTATTATATTTTCATAGGATTCAAGTTTGAATGAAACTTTAGGGTTTGAAAGAAACTTTAGGACTATTAATGAGATGAGGAAACATGATAAGCCTTAGAGAGATTACATGACTGTTCTCCCAAGGCCACATAGCCATTAACAGCCAACGAAAGACTAGAGCAAGGTTTCTGGTTGCCACCATAAACAGTCATGTACTCATTACCATCTGGCAAAACAAACAAACAGGTGCTTTCGATATTTAAAATAAAATTGTTATCTAATTTAATACTTAAATAATATTTGTAAAGTTTGAATCAATAAAAGACATCACTATTATATTTGGTCAGCATATCCACTTAATCCTTAAAAGAAATAAAATGAAGACTGGCACATCTATACCAATTCTGTTAGAAAGGAGGGAGTTACAGCATGCCAGGGACTGAAGGGCATAATTCTCCCCTAAAACAACTATCTACCAAAGGTAAAGTGAAACAGCCAATTCTAAATAATGTCCTTTTGTTAGAGGGACAATTGCAAAGTGCCCAGGAACCAGCTTGTACACTAGTAGGACTTACAGTGACTGAATGACCCAGGCTAAATTTTAGAAAATACCACAGGAAATATCAGGCAATCCCAGAAGAAAACAAAAATCTCCAATAAAGTGAAATCAGTGGGTAGTTCTAGTCATGGGAAAATGTGTTTCGGACCAATTCAGCATGCAATTTGCATTATAAACATGAGCATTTTAATGAAAGGAGTGTGAAACAGAGAAAATCATTTGTGAAAGTAATCAAATTTTGTCAGACTTGCGTTCCTGAGATTTTCCTTACTTAACTGTACTTAAATGTATACATTTTATTCTTTAAAATAACTGAAAACCTAGGTTAAATGGGTTAAATGGTCAAACACCAAGAATAATCTCTAATTAAAGCCGTAATTTCCATCTCTTCCATCTCTATATTTAAATATTTAATCCATTACTAAATGAATTATAATATTAATAGAGACAGACTGTCTAAAAAATAAATTGCTGTAACACTGCCTGAAATACACTTCTAATCTAACCCTCAAGGCATGCAGACATTACAGAGATAGGGATCAGGGTCTAAGCTGTCTTTAATTTCAAAGAGATGCTTAGCAGCTCATTACCGTACTGCACTTGCTGAATTAATGATTTATAAAGAGTTATCCAGACAGTTCAGATTAGAGAAAATTAGAGCCATAGCAGGGCTTTAATCTGAATCTTGTCAATTTTCAAACTTGTGGGTGGGGTCACCTTTGCAGTTGGGTAAACATGGTACAGATGGGTATCTGTGTCTTTCAATCTTTCTGTATAATTATTCTAGAAATCATAAAATTATAGTTGAAGAATTAGAAATAAAAATTTGGTCCACTGGGGATGAGCTCAACATATCACCACGTGTCATTTCAGGGTAATTTAAAATGCCAAAAATCTATTCCTGAGCCTGTAAGTTAGAAATTCCGATCATTTCTGGCCAATTCTTATATTTCACCCAAGAAGAAACTAAGGCCAATCTTAGTCAAAAAACTGATAAGGGGGAGGGGAGGTGGGGCGCCTGGGTGGCTCAGTGGATTAAGCATCTGACTCTTGATTTCAGCTCAGGTCATGATCTCAGGGTCCTGGGATCGAGCCCTATGTTGGGCTCCCTGCTCAATGGGGAGTTTGCTTGTCCCTCTCCTTCTCCTTCTGCCTCTCTCCCCACTCATGCTCTAACTGTTTCTCTCTCAAATCAGGCAATCTGATTTTTAAGTAAAATCTTAAAAAAAAAAAAGAAACCTGATAAGGGACAACTAGGCTAGGACTTTAGTCAGAGTCTATTTTCCAGTAATAAACCAGATTCCACTTCAGAGTGGGTTCAAAAGATTTTAATTGCTTCTGCTAGATGCCCTAGAAACAACAGTCGGGACCCACTTTTATTTTAAACTTCTGACTTGAGATACATCTGATGGCTCCTATGGTTAAGAATTGTTAGGGTGACTTTCTCTTATTAACCTATCCCCTTTCCCCGTTCAAGCCCAGACCCAGGTGGCAAGCCCTCTTGTCCTCTGCCTATGCCTATGGTCAGTTTTGGTTGTTTTTCCCTAGTACACCCTTAACAAAGGGTATAGGCTTTTAAGAGTCCAGCTTTGCATCTGCCTTCGGCTCAGGTCATGATCCCAGGGTCCTGGGATCGAGCCCCACATCAGGCTTCCTGCTCAGCGGGAAGCCTGCTTCTCCCTCTCCCACTCTCCCTGCCTGTGTTCCCTCTCTTGCCGTGTCTCTCTTTGTCAAATAAATAAATAAAATCTTTAAAAAAAAAAAAAAGAGTCCAGCTTTGTGTGTCTGAGGGATCCTATGGGGTCTTAACTCCGATTTCCAAGCTTCCACTCTAGTCCCAGCATACTTACCCCAAACAGCCACAACATTAGCTCTCCCCTACCAATCTGATGTCATTTCTCTCTGAATCCCCTCTGGATTTTCCTCATTTCTTGAGAGCTCAGCTATCACCTTCCACCTGCTCCTCATAATCATATCACAACAACAACAAACATTCGTTACATGCCAGTGTTCTGAATGCTTTACACATAGTCTTTTAACCCTCAAAACAACTCCATGTGGCAGATGCTGCTATAGTCCCTACTTTGTAAACACAGCTGTCAAAGCATGGAAGGTCTCCTAGCTAACAGAGAACTGGAGCCAGGTGACCATGACTGTAGTCAGGGAGAAATACTTTATGTGGTTCTGCCCTGCCATGCATGTATAAAGGTTGATTGATTTATTTTATCAATTATTTCTAGTTCTTTTGTAATTGGAGGATTATTTGGTAATCTAATCCATCAGACCTTGACACTCCATGTCTCTTTAAAATACATTTTTGCCCAAATTAAAAAAAAAATGTATTTGACTATGAAAAATTACCAATATACAAAACAAAATTAAGATCACCTGATAACAGTCTTGTATATTTTCTTACAAACTTTCAACTTACTTTTCAAAGTCTCCAGCAAAACTCCACTTGACAGCATTTTATGTCAACTCCAACCGCCACCCACACCGGTGGGGATCACTGTGTAGAGTATTACTGCATCAGCCACTACATATTCATGATGCCTCCTGTGTATTCATGGAGCTGTCCTTAGTGCACACTTGCTTGAGAAACAGTAAACTTATCAATTCACCAAGGGAGTTAGGTGCACAGTAAGTACAAAAGCAGTAAACATCTTGAAAGTCCATAGTGGGAAAAGCTGGAAAATTTACATTGAAAACAAATGTAAATTTAAAAGAAATGCATGCATATATGCAGGATGATAGCTTCAGAGAACAAAGAATGAACCATGAGGGGTCAGGCAGGGGGTCTGACAAAATTCATGTTCAGAATATCCAGTATAGGAAGAGGTCTGGAGTCTGTGTCAGCACGATAGAGTGCTGCTGATGAAAACCCTAGTCAGCAAAAGCATGAGGAGTTAAACATATTTTTGAATCTGAAGGACCTCAAACTGGGAAGAAAGGCAACAAATACAAATACACACTGCAGTGCTAGCCAAGCAACTATCCCACTGGGATATCATTACTCTGGGGGCCCTCAGGTCTCCAAGGCATTGGCCATGTCTGCAACGTGGCGGCTTCATTTTAACTTTGAGCATGTCCTAGGATTTGCACAGTGGTAGAGAAGATTCTAAGACAGTCGGAATACAAAACTGGGTTAGCTGGTATATATATTTCTCCAGCTAATTAAAACTGCATGTTTTCCTATACATATACACATACAGAGAACATTTCCTGAACAAGAACTTACATTTTCCTTTAACATGAAAGCATATATCATATTAAAGTATTTGACTAATGGCTGATTTCAAAGTTACTGATCACCAGGGCTTTCCTGCTTTTGGAACCACGGGTGATTTAAGCCACAGTGGTTAACCTTGGACTAGGCAGGGAAGGCAAGATGAAAGGAGTGAGAGTAGGGAGACAGACAAATAATGAAGCACAATATAAAGTGACAAGTGGCATTCTAAAGCTAAGTAAGTATGCATATAACAGGACAGCAAAAGTAGGAAAGGAGAAGTGATGAGCAGAGAATGATTCAAGAAGGAAAATGGCAGCACAAGTAAAGCAGTAATTGGGGGAAGTGCATGGAAGTAAAAAGCAGTAGATTACATTGAGAAGGAAAAAATAAGTTGTTTAAATGGATGAAAAGGAGGAGGATTCATGGAGGGTAGTTGAGGGGAATGAAACTGGGGAGCGAAGCTGGTACTGGATGGATCATGATGGCCTTAAAGTCACTTATCCTGTATCAAAGCTGGAATATTAAAGGAAATGTGTGAGAGCCTCTGAGCCCCCATCTTCACCAACCAAGGAAAAAGAAATACTGTGGCAGATTTCTGAGCTTGTCAACCCTAGTGGGTCTATCCCCTCACTCTCAGTATGTTCTGAGGCCAGGCAAGAGTGTTGTTCTTGGAGCCTGGTCCACCCCTGCTGCACACACACTCTCCTGAACAAGCACTCAACCACAAAGCACTGAAATTGGAGAACAGGAATATGCTATTATGTTGACATATCACAAGAGGAGGATAGGTATATGTATAAGGAATGCTTCAAAAATAAAATGACCCACCCAACTCTTTCAAGTTTATGTTGTAATTCAACATTTGTATAATTACTTTAATAAACAGAAAAAATATAGAATATTAATCCATGTTTCAGGGTCACCTTGTAAGCTGCCTAACTTAAGGAAAAATGTAACTGAAAAACATTTCAATTAAAAGAAAACCAGAGGCAGTATACATTTTCAGTATACATTTCAGTATACAATTCAGTATACACTTAAGATTTTTTTTCACCAAAAACAAAAACAAAGAAGAATTAGATACTAGTTTTTAAGTAAAGACACTATATTCTAACACCATTCTTTTCTTATGTATCCCCTCTCTGCTCTACGACCAACAACCAGTGTTTTGCTGGTAAGCATGGAAAATCTTCCAGGAAAAGAACAGGCTAAGAGTCAGAAAATTCTTGCAGATTCTGTAATTACTGGATCTGCCACTAACCAGAATGGTCTCTATAGTTTCACATCATTTGAATATCAAAGAGCCCACTTCACCGTCCTTTGAGAAGAGCAACTTAGCGGTGACTCTTAATTCCTAGCTGCACATAAATTCCCAGAGGTTCTGGATCAATATTTTTTTCCCTTTGTTGTTTTTCTGTTAGGGAGTCAAATTCCAGCTTCAGTAGAGAAATGCTCATTTACCAGCAGAAGACTAAACTGTTGTTTAGAGACAAGTTCTCAGATGCTCTAACCTAGTTATGCTCCTGACTGACATACACCTACGTGTATATGAGGAATGCAAAAGGAGCCCAGTAGTTAGGGTAGAAAAATTTCCAAAAGAAGCTGGATTTGGAGTTGTGTGCCCCCAATGAGCACTAATCCCACTGTTCATCATTTTCTAATAATGGTGACGTTCATTCACTTCCAACTGTACCATGCACAGAGGTAAAAGGCAGAGGTAACATTCAAGGGCCCCATGATATAAATACAGTTGACCCTTGAACAACTTGGGGGTTAGGGTGGCCAAACCCCCATGCAGTTGAAAATCCACATATAACTTTGAACTCCACCAGAACTTAACTACTAATAGCCTACTGTTGACCAGAAGCCTTACCAATAACATAGTCAATCAACACATGTTTTGTATATTATATGTATTGTATACTGTATTCATACTATAAAGTAAGCTAGAGAAAAGAAAATTTTATTTTTTTAATATATTTTTAAGGACTTTATTTGTCAGAGAGAGAGAGAGCACAAGCAGGCGGAAGGGCAGGCAGAGGGAGAAGCAGGCTTCCCACAGAGCAAGGAGCAGGACTCATCCCAGGACCCCGGGATCATGACCTCAACTGAAGGCAGACACTTAACCGACTGAGCCACCCAAGCGTCCCAAAAAGAAAATTTTATTAAGAAAATCATAGGGAAGAGAAAATACATTTACAGTACTGTACTGTATTTATCAAAAAAATTCACTTATAAGTGGACCCACACAATTCAAAGGGTCAAATATAATATACTCCAGGATGCAGAATATTCCCCATTGTTAGTATGGAAACTTGTAAAAATATTTAGTCATCACTAAAACTCTCTGATTTTTTAATTTTCAATTCTCAAAAATCCTCAGAGGACCCTTTTACTATGTCCTTAACATATTAAAATACAGAGCGTATGACTGCAAAAGCTACAGTCACCCCAATGTTTCAGCAAGACATTTAATCTTAAATGCTTGAGATGACTTTGTTAAACCAATTCACTTAAAAATTTTCTAAGCCATACTGACTGAAATCAGAACTACTCTCCATGGAGAAACTCCAGGCCAATTTATGATGGCCCACATCGAAATAAACCACCTGGGAAAATAAGGACACAGGAGAAAGTAGTTTTTCTTATGTGTTAGTATAATCCATTCCCTTCCAAAAAGCTACACTAAACACAGGTGATGATGGAGAAGGGTAATTAAAATTCAAAAGTAATGTACAGTAAGCAGTAATTACCTTATTTGGAATTTTCCTTATTTTGACACTAAGGGGAAAATGGTTTGTGCTGGGTACGATAAAGTAGGAGAAAGAAGAAATGAACATGATGATATTGGAAATAAACATGAATATGTTTCACTACTTGTATTACTAGAGACAGAATTCCACCTTTGGCTGCTGTTCTAGAAATTGCTACAATCATTATCTGATCCCTACATTGATGATCTTTTTTCCTAACTAACCATGGGGTATAAAAGAAGACCGTGAGTAAAAAAGAAAAAAATCTGCTACAGATGTCTACTCTGATGACTGTATTCAAATCAAACAAGAAGCCTGAACCCAAGGTTCACATTACTCCATTGACAGCATCTGCACAGGCACATGACCTTAACAATTTACACCAGTAAAGGACAATACTTTGAAGAAAGGTTTTTTATAGAAAATCTATTTAAACTGAACTTTTTAGAGAAGGAAAAAATAAGGCCCCCCTGATGCTATGAGACACTTGCAAGGAAGAAATAGCTAGTCAGTGGTCTGATTTTTGATTGAAGGCAACAAAAAGACATTTTTGGAAAAAGAGAGGTAAAAAGGGTAGCCAGGTAACACATAAGATAAATTTTACATCCAGGAATAGTAACTGGTTGTAAATGAAACTACTTCACATCAAGCCACGTCAGTAAAATCTAGTAAAGGAGAAAAGATGTTTCACCACATACCAGGCATAACAGGATAGGGAGGTACTACACATAGTTTCTTACTCAAGATGGTGTTAATAATTTTAAAGGACTCAAGTTAAAAATAAAGACAATGCAAAGAAACCTACAGCATGGTAACTCCATGATTTGGCACCTTTAGAGAAGTGATTCTCAACTTCCTCTAGAGTATCTTAAGGTGAATGTCAGAAAAGACCAATTTTATCCCATCATATAAAATGGGAAACCTTTGTCTAGGAACATAGCTAGCTTATATGAAGCAAGGATTTACCCTTAAGATCCAAATTCCTTTTGCCTGTAAACTATTTATTACTTATGATCTCCTTATGGTATGTATGTCTTTTCAACTTGGTCAAATTTCCGCTCTACCAAGCAATTTTTAGACAAGTTTGTTATAACAAACAGAATGAATGCTGAATATCATCAGAATAAACACTGCAAAACATCACAAGCTCACCTTCATCACTTGTTGCCTGCTGCTTCACCAGAGTCAGTGGGGATCTTGCTGGAGGCTTACTCAGTGGATGGCGCCAACTTTTAGCAGTTTTGGTTTCTCCCTCTATTCTCTGGTCACAGAACAAAAGTGGAGAAGAAACACAGTTAAAGACTTGTTTTGAATGAAAAACCATGGTTCACAATGATTTATGTCAATTAATTATAAAGAATTCTTATACTTATTTACCTCCTGGGGAATTAGTCCTTAAAAAAAAAAAAAAAAGTCTTAAACCTGTAAGTCAAAAGGAATAGGAATCCATTCTATTAGTTATTTAACCAAGAGATCAATTAACTATCCTTCCAGTGCATATTAAAACACTATCTGTGGTGCAGGGTAGGCTTATCAAACTTGCAATTAACTCAGCAGTTAGCAAGTTTTCAAAAGCTCTTTCAAACTAATCTAAATTTAGGATTATATATTCATAACAATATAGAACTGTGGCACTTGGTCACCTCTATGCTGGCCACATGTGAAAATCTGGCAGGTTATTTTGCTTTCTATCCTTATCCAGAAAGCAATAATGCCAAAGTGAGCCTGTATGCTTCCTTCCATTCAAAAACGAATCACCACTTTTCTGAAGATCAAATAAGAAATTTAAAGATTTTTTTTTTAATATAGTACATTACGGTCATCTTGAAACCACTTAAATTTTATATAAAATTTTTTGTCTTGGTCTCTCCAAACTATATTTTCCTTCCAAAGGTATATGAAAAGGCCATATGCCCCTTGACATCTTTGGATAGAACCTCCTTACAAGCTTTCTTGCCCATGCACTCAAAACAACAACAACAACAACAACAAAAACCAGGATGTGACGGGGGTAGATCTCAGAGAAAGAGTTTGAAACTAATGGGTTTGCATCAACAATTGACTAGGAAAGAAAGGAGTCTCAGAAATGTCCCTGTAAGCTGAAGAAGCAGTGGCTGGAAGTACAGAAACTATACTGGCTTCTGACACCAAAACAGTATTATGAGAAAATGTGTGACAACATTCTAATCAAAGCTGGGAGTAAGGAAAGGATGTCAAAATAATACAGAATGAGGGCACCTGGGTGACTCAATCAGTTAAGTGTCTGATTCTTGATTTCAGCGCAGGTCATGATCTCAGGGTCGTGAGATCGAGCCCCGGATCAGGCTCCATACTGGGCATGGAGCCTGCTTAAGATTCTCTCTCTCCCTCTCCTTTTGCCCCTCCCCCTCAAAAAAAAAAAAAAAAAGGTAATACAGGGTGAGATATATCTGTGGTTTATACCAGCTAAAAATTAATATGAAATATTTATCAAGTCCTCACTATGTGCCACATTGTTGTAAGAACTAAGCTACAGCAGGAAAAACTACACCAGGTCTCAGCTTTCAAGGAATGTGCATTATAGAGGAGGAAGGCACAAACGATAAACAAGTAAAAAGTATATGTTTAGCATTAAGAAATATGCAATAGGGGGCACCTGGGTGGCACAGTCAGCTGAGCCTCCAACTCTTGGTTTCGGCTCAGGTCGTGATCTCAGGGTCATGAGATTGAGCCCTACATCGGGCTCCACACTCAGCGTGGAGTTGGCTTCAAATTCTCTTTCCCTCTCCCTCTGCCCCTCCCACTCATGCTCACGCTCTCTCTCTCTCTCTCAAGAAAATAGTTTTTTTTGTTTTTTTGTTTTTTTTACAAAATGTGCAATAAAGGAAAAAAGGGCAGAACAAAGGAATGGAAAGAGATGGGAAGGAGCTATTTTACATGGGGCCATCAGAGAAGGCCTTTCTGACAAGGAGACATTTGAGTGGAGTCTTGAGTGCACTGAGGGAGCTCTTTGGGCTCAGAGGAGTATTTAGGGCAGCAGGAACAGCATGTAAGATGTAAACATTTTCAGTGTATTCTAGGAAGAGCATGGAGCCCAGTTATAGATAGACAGAGACAGACACTGTTCAAAAAATAACCTATTTCTTGGGAAAACTGACTAAAGCTGACTGCTGCAAGCATATACACAGCATTACACTTAATACTAAGAAACACAGTCAAAACCATATAAGAACGAAATGGGTCTGTATTGCTTAGAAGGGCTGCCTGACACCATGGTGTGAGAAAAGAATATCACACAGCTGATTCTGAGAAGGGGCAAACCAAGTCACTCAGGCCTCAAGGGCAGTGTTTGCTTTCGTATGCAGACAGTCTTTGTTCAGTAAAATGATAAGGATAAAGGTTAAAGGCACTGAGGGTAGAATCACCTCCACTGAAAACAAGGAAATAGAAAAGTTACTTTCAGTTCCACTCTAGTTTAAAGAATATGAGTAAATGTAATTTAAACCGGCATTTGACTCATTCACCATTCCACAAAGAATCACAGTATCTGCTCAGCTGCGCTTAATCCCCATGTAAAATTAAGTTGTAAATTTTGCTCATTATTATGTGAATACTATTTTCAAATTTCCTTTAGCAACCATTTCAAATAAATTAGACCATATTTTTCTATTTCTCATATGTTTTTGACAAATATTTAATAGTTCAGTAGGTATACAATCATGCATAAAATGGTAAAAGTTATTGGGTCAAATTAGCAAATTATCTATATTTCATTTGGTATTTTTTTAAAAGATTTTATTTATTTATTTGCCAGAGAGAGAGAGAGAACACAAGCAGGGGGGAGTGGGAGAGGGAGAAGCAGGCTCCCCGCCGAGTAGGGAGCCTGATTGCGGACTCGATCCCGGGACCCTGGGACCATGACCTGAGCCAAAGGCAGACACTTAACTGACTGAGCCACCCAGGTGTCCCTTTATTTGATATTTTAAAACTACTATGAACTGACTATTCCAAGCTGATTTCCTTATCTAATCTCCCTTGTTATTTAAAGATGTGAAAATGCCTGTGGTGAGTTGAACTGAGCAAGAGCAATCAATAAGTGGGTCTGTTCAGTGGCCAGCTCAATTTATCAGCTCCAAAATTGGCACTCTCCTTACTTGTGTCCTTGAGTTCCGTCATCAAGTTGTATAGGTCAACACAGGGTAATGAATCCTGACAATCACTACACACAATCGGAGTTTGTCTGGTCCATTCACAATCTTAGGATTAAAGCAACAGTGTATACTAAAAGCATATAATATAAATGCACAAGAACATATAAGAAACAGGGAGGCCCTATGCAAAGAGTTAGAATGGGGTACCTAGCAATCAAGAGAGGTCTTGAGTTTTCTGAAAGGCAAAAGGCCTATTTCTGTCAGTGAGTGGGGCCAGAAAGGTCAACCTGGTCCTAGAATCAGAGCCCAGGTAGAGACAAGGGAAAGCACGACCAGGTGAGTTAAAATAGAGGCTGTGGGAAGCCTGGAACCGAGGGGTTTAAATGATGGCAGGAGGAGGTCAGAGCTCTGCAGGTGAATCATTTCCAGTATGGTTAATATTACAGGTAATAGAACCAATAGAATCAATGTCAGTATCATTGTGATATCCTACTACAGTTTTCCAAGAAGGTACTATTGGGGGAAAATGGGGATACAAGATCTTTCTATATTATTTCTTACAACTGCATATGAATCTATAATTATCTCAAAGTTCAATTTTAGAAAAAGTTAAAGAAAAAGAAAGTTAAGCTACAGCATGTAGCCAAAAATTCCATGCTCTCTAAATTATCACCATGGGAACCAGAGGTCACAAAAGGTTTACCTTCCAGTCATTGAAGGAAATATGATTAAGACCTGTTAATGTGAAATGTTATTTCTACCTTAAAGCAAGATTTTGATGCACAGCATGCTGTTTCCAGAAAATACTCTCACCACACAATAAATATAGTAAAAATAGACACTGCCACATACACCAGGGACTTCGAGGCCATTTCTCTTTCCACTGGAGACCGCTGGGACTTCCCCAGGTTCGAGGCCACTCCTGCGGCTCTCCACATCACTCTCTTCTCCCTCTGTGAACACACTGTTACTCTCTGCCACTGAGGAACATGACTCAGGTGACTTTGGCCATGGAAGCTTCGATGGGTCTGACTCCTTGGATGTCACATGGCCACTAGATATGGAATCATCAGCTTCACTGGGATTTGAAGGTAGAATTACACCATAGGCTTGGTCATCCTTAGTTTTTATTTCCTCTGTTATAGATGTGCTTAAGCAACTATTTCCTGAGGAGTGAAACAAAAGACTGTTAGTAAATCTTACATTACATTATTACTCAATAATAATTCTCAACTAAATCTATCTTTCAGGGCACCTGGGTGGCTCAGTCAGTTAAGCGTCTGCCTTCGGCTCAGGTCATGATCCCAGCCAGGGCCCTGGGATGGAGCCCCATGTTGGGCTCTCTGCTCTGTGGGGAGCCTGCTTCTCTCTCTGCCTTTGCCTCTCCCCCTGCTACTGCTCTGTGTGTGTGTCAAATAAATAAATAAAATCTTAAAATTTTTTTTCTATCTTTCAACTTCTCCTTTATACTCCCATAGACATGAGTGGGAACGGTCACCACAGCACCATGGAGCCTTCACAGTTATTAAGGTGAGATCTTGGAGTTTGGCAAAAGAATATATTTACTGACAAAATTACAGATTAAAAAGAGGTTACACTTTGACCAATGTCAAAGTCAATGCAATAATAATTATCCAAAGCAATAGCAATTTGAAATCTTTCTAAAAATAGGAATTATATTCCAATACATGATACTAAGAGCTGCTACTAATGAAACATTCCAGCTCAGAGAATGTAGGGAAAGAACACACGGAAGGCTGTATAAATCCAAATAAAAAGTATGTCCTACACTAAACCTGTATCACACACAGATGGAAAATAAAGGGAAAGAGACATCACGAGCACGTCTCTTCCACTGCCATCTCCATTCACCCTTCTTCCTCCCTTACAAACATTCAAAGGCATCATTTCACCTATCATATACTACCTTTGATGCTGAGCCCAGCCAAGTTTTGTACCTAAGTGTTCTGCCAGGTCTCAAACACTGTAAGTCAAAATACAAGGAACCATGTAGCAACAGAACTAATAAAACTGGGTGCCCTTGGCCTAAACCACCCAGTAATCCATCAAGTGGTTAATTAAATCCAGTGTGATTAAAGACTATGGTGAGGGACTATTAAAAAAATCCAGGGGTGCCTGGGTGGCTCAGTCAGTTAAGCATCTACCTTCAGCTCAGGTCGTGATCCTGAGGTCCTAGGATCAAGCCCCACGTGGGCTACCTGCTCAGCAGGGAGACTGCTTCTCCCTCTCCCTCTGCCCCCACCCCCGCCCATGCTCTCTCTCACTCTCTCAAATAAGTAAATAAAATATTTTTTTAAAAATCCATATGTATGGCATAACTGTGTTCTCTGCATTGCTTGCTATTCCTTTCTCTACCTTCTCCACCTTGAAATTTTCTATCCATTCATCACAAATTAATTCAGATATCACCTACTCCAGGAAACCTTGCCAGGCCAGCCTCTGGTCTGTTTGGAATCTTTCCTTGTTATATCAGCAATACCCTAGGACATCTCTATTGTGGTACTTACCACATTGGATTGTAACTGTATGTTTGTCTAGCTCTCCAATAAAGTATTAAGTCACTAAAAGAAAGTCTATTATTTAAACACAGATATTTCAAGAGCAAAAAGTAATGAAAATGGAGACACAGGAGAGAATCAAATTAGGACTATGATAAGGACTTTTTCTTTTACTCTAAGTGGAATAAGAGCAAGAAGGTAGGTACAAGACCTCACCTACATCTTTTAAAAGGATCACTCTGACTGCCACATGGAGAAGCAACTAGCATGGGTGACTAGACTGGACACTGAAAAAACAGAAAAGAAGCAATTTCTGCAACAGTCCAATCAAGAGATAACTGTACCCTGAATAAGGAGGAAGCAGGGGTAGATGGCCAGATTTGGGGGGGTCCCACAGTTGAAAGACAGACTGGATGAGCAGTATGAGAAATTACCAATAAGCTCAATTAGTAAAAGGACAAAAACTCCAACAAATATTTAAGAGGTAAAACATTAAAGCAGTTTCAGAGACATATACTAGAAAAGGGAAGAAAGCAAACTAGTTGAGACTTACAGGTGATGCCTTTAGTACAGAGAAACAGCCAGGGGACTATACATAGCATTTCACAAAACTGAATGATTTTTATTATTCTTTTTTAAAACCTTAATCTTTATTTTCTTCTTAAAATTAAAGCTAATAATCTGCAAAGAATTATCTATAATTGGTTTTTACTGTTCCATGTAAATTTAGAAGCTTTCCAAAAATGCATTGTATATTTTAAATTGAGTTGCACCCCCCCAAAAAATTTTTGTTTTAGAATCTTTTTTTTATTAAACCAAATAGGCACCTGGCTCTCTCCTAATTCCATCAAACATAGCAGCGATGCTCCAGACTTCTACAACACTCACTTGGCCTCCTCACTGTTACTTCATAGCTTTAGATGCCTTACTGGTTAAGCTATGTGGTAAGGTAAGATACTTGTCCTAGAACACAGATTTAAGGCATCAGATCATCAGCCACCTCAAAACTTCCATGTGAAACATAATCAGTCAGCTTCTCACCTGGGAGTTTGATATTATCTGATGAATTCTGATCCAGCTGCTTCCTGCTAGGAGAAGCCTCTTCTTCTGAAGGTGCTTCTGTGTTCCCCATCTTCACTGCTTTTTCTGGTTTTTCATTGACCTTGAGATCTTCTGGGTCTCGGTCAGCGGTGAGGCCCTCTGCACCATCAACTGCAGGTGACACTTCTTCGTCCCCCTCATTCTTAAGCCTCTTAGAGTGAGAACCAGTGCACTGGAAACTATTAACAAGAGAAGCTGTGGTCAGAGCAGAATGTTTGCAGTGGATAGGATGAAACACATACCAATACAAATGTTATTTTCACTTACTGAAAGAAGTGAAAAAACTGATAGCTTTCTAATCATTATGCAAAAATAATCTTCACAATTAATAGATTAAATTTGAAGTTGAAATCAGCAGTTTCAATAATTTACTAAAAATTAAAATTAAAACAATTGTAAATAATATATTATTAAACATTATTGGGGGAAATGTCATTTCTAAAATTTTATAACAATATTAAAAGAAGTCTGAAAATAAAAATAAAGTGAAAAATGATGACATGGGGGATAATAAAGTCATAAATATATTTTAGGTAATAAAGGAAAAGAGGAGATCTCTATAAGCTGTTGTTAAAATCTGAGTAGATTATTTACATTCTAAGGTGAACTAGTGGCCATACACTTCCCTGAGTTTCGTTTAATTCTAAGTATGCATGAAAATCATTAAAATTAAATGCCAAATCATTATTAGCTAAAGGAATTACAGAGGAGACAGGCTCTATGTATTTAACACCTTATACCTATTCTTGTTTTCAGAGTGGACACCATTTTAATTTTTTTCTTCTCAGTATTTTCCAGAAAGTCACTTGATGGCTTTGTCATAGATGCCTTTTGTATAAGACACAACATTTCCAACACTATCATTTAAGAAGAATTACAACTCAAATCTAAGCAACGTGTATTTCCATGTCCACACACACACACACACACGCACACACCACTATGCATTACAGGAAGTCAGGGAGGGCAGAGTTCTGAGATGAGGGTGGTAGCCAAGGATAACCTATGTAAATTAACTTTGGCTGCTACTGGCAGTTCTGGTATCATCATCACCATTACCACTTTTACCAAAAACCCGTGCATTGGACATGTGGGAAATCTTCACATTATAAATAGCATAGCATATGTAAAATAAGATGGCTGATTTTTCTTTGAGATTTCAATGAATCATTCACTTCATTACATTTCCTGGATAGGGTATTACAAATGCCATAATCAAGGCCACAAGGGTGAGCATAATCAACAAGGTCCTTAACATGAGGCTTTCTAACTGGGTGATCAAAGTCCATTGATTATTTTAACCTACTAAAAGGCATTTCAAATCTGTTCAATGTCCTAGATCTATGTTCTCTGCCAACCCAAAAGGGCCACTATAGTTAGTAACTAGGAGACCAGATCATACATCTAATTAAAGTATTGTGTTTTCTGTCCATTAAAGAACAATTCTCAAGATGTTTTATTGGTATTTCTTTTGAACTCAGATTGACTACTGCCTCCTCCCACAGGCAGCCTTTTTGGCACTGACTCTCTAAATCAGTATTTTCCAAGCTTTTTTTAATAAAACCAACCCATTATAAGTTTTTCATTTTAGATAGTGACATGACACACTCATACACACGTTCACACATCACGAATTAATACTTACCACAGAAAAGAACTATAATACTTTTTATGCTATTTTGCTTCCTAATTTAAAAATGTTGTTCCTAGTCTACTGAATTGATTTGAAAACTAAGAGTTTGAAAATCACTGCTGTAAATTATAAGGTAAATTAAGAACACCTGAGTTTTAGTTCTGCTATTAATTCCGTGCCTCAGGTATATCTCTTATAAAATGCAGAAGTCTGACTCCATGTTCTTAAGTTTCCTCCACTCACTACCATTCTAAAATAGCAGAAAATAAATGTCAGAGTAAGAAAATAAGCATCAGAAGTGTGGGCAAAGTTTAAAATTACACTGTTATTTAATGGCAAAAAACAAAAACAAAAACAAAAAACAACTAGAAATGAGCTATTGATCCAAACACAGGGGATTAAATACATGCAGGCATTCAGTATTATTTTGTACCAAATCATTTAATTACATGAAAAACACAAAACTGGTCATCAAAGGGTTAACAGAGCATGGCCCCAATTTTGGAAATAATATAATAAACACATATGTAAAGGATATCTACCAAATGTTAACACTGGTTATCTCTGGATTGTGACGTTATGAGTGATTTGGGATTCCTTCACTATTCTTTTCCTTATTTAACAAATATTCTCCAATGTCAAATATTACTTTTACAATCTGAAAGAAAAACAATGAGTAATATTGGAGAATAAAAGTGTAATATAAACCTAGAAAATATAAGAACCTAAAAAGTTTGCCAAAGACCTAAGCAACATAACACACGCTCCATTCAATGGGTTTTAAGATAGCAAGATGCACACAGATGACCTAAAAACTTTTGAAATGGTCCTGGCCACAAAAATGGAATTTGGAATAAAGTTCACATGGACAACCATATTAAACAAATACCACATGCTCTGCTTTACATATTGTAAAATAATAAAACCAAGTGTATAAAATGTAGCAAAATACAGGTATCCTGATGAGTAAAGTATCTCAAATGTTTGACAAATGAAGAAAACAATTAAAGTCAGAAAGAAAATCAGTAGCAAAATGAAAAAGTTCAACATCAAGTTATTGGAGTTGATAAACATGGAGATGAACAGAGGGCACTAATACAACTTTAATGTACATTAGTGTAAGGAGTCCAGGAGGTTCCAGGACTGCTCTTTTGCCATGCATAGCATGTCAGGAATATTCTCAAGAACATTATACACCCCTTCCTATATTTTATTTATTATACTTCTTAAGAATTATAAATACTTTGCCTCAAACCTTCAGTAAGATATTAAGTAAATTTATGATGAATAAACAGGAGGAAGCAAATGAATAGTTTTTGAGAACATCATGTTCAATGACTCATTTTTATTGAGTAGGTACAACAAGTGGGATGCGGGTGAAGAAATCATTACCTCCTGGATGCTTTTCTTACTTTCCTCCTTCTCTGCAGCCATGCTTTTACTTCAGGTGTGGATTCTGGAGTAGGCTTTGTGTGATCAATGGTGTATATATCCTTTCCTTGTTTCCAAAGCTGATATCTGTCTGGCTGAAATTTCCTCACAAAGATATCCATTGAGATTTTCACCATGTCTTTCCGGCAGGTGCACTGAAACACAACAGGGTTGGAGTGCTTTAAACATCATATGGGCTACATAAAGTCACACTAAGTCATACTTTGAATGTACCATACATGAATACTCACTACATACTTGAGGATAATGTTTTACATTTTCAAATATGGAGTCAGTGATAAATTCAATTTTTCTGAACGGAGGTGACGACCTATACATTCACATTTACAAATAATAAAATGCAGTGTATGGCTCATCGAGAACTTGTATCAAAAACAACTGAAAGGAATGCACACTTTTGAAAGCGTGCCTGCAACAGAAGGATTACCCTCTCATCATGAGTATTATCAATGCGCCAAATGCTGGAAGGCCTATAAACCTGAAAACCTAGGTTGTAATGAATAAAAATAACCAATGTATGCTTGTTTAGAAAAATTCAACCAAGGGGCGCCTGGGTGGCTCAGTCGTTAAGCGTCTGCCTTCGGCTCAGGTCATGATCCCAGGGTCCTGGGATCGAGCCCAGCATCAGGCTCCCTGATCAGCAGGAAGTCTGCTTCTCCCTCTCCCACTCCCCGCTTGTGTTCCCTTTGTCGCTGTGTCTCTCTCTGTCAAATAAATAAATGATATCTTAAAAAAAAAAAAAAGAAAACTTCAACCAATAGATTGAGATAAATTTTCTTCAAGATGTATTTTAATCACATGTAGGTTTAAATATACGCTAACAAATTAACCAACAATTAGAGCAAATGACTGACTTCTATGTCCTATCCATAAGACACCTACCATCATCACTTTAAACATATAACTAAGAAGAAGGAATAGTGTTAAGGGGAGAAATTCAAAGAAGTTTATTTTAAATCTACTAGGACTTTGATTATCATGAATACATAGTCAGCAGTTCCATCTTATAAAACAAGTTTCCTATAAAGACATCAACACGTTAAATTGTGTCTAGGTCAACATTCCATGTAACAGGGCAGATATCATTCAAAACAATCCCAAACACACCTGACGACAGACTGGTTGACTCAACATTTGAAACAATAAGTCTCTCAATATTTTGGTGATAAAATTATCATCTCCATCCAAATTAATTTCAAAGCCTTAATAATCTCCAAACTGTACTATACATCCCTAGAGTTCAAATCTTGACAGGTATAATGCTTTTTGAAAGTTCTTACACTCAACATGCCTAAAATAACTTCAACTGCAAACATTCTGTTATCAATGATACCATGATTCTTCCATTCTTCTACATTCATAGTCAACATTTCCCAATCCCTACCCTTCTCATCTACTCCTAAAACTCCTGTCATCATCTACAATTAGTTCTTCTATTAAAATGTCTCCTGCATTAAGACCTTATACCAGCATCCTTCCATCTTTACTTTCAGACACTGAACCCTAGCATAACAAAACAAACTCATTTCTCTGTGTGCTGTCACTCCTAGCACCAATTCATCTTTATAGCTCTCACTTTAATCCCCCTCAAATATCTTATAACCTTTCATTTCTGAGTTCAATAAGCTGTAATCTATGCTGCTCTGCTTTTAGAATAAAATCTAGACTCCTGAGTCATTAATGGGATCCAAGATTTGACTATGCCCGTGAGATTTCCAAGTTTTCTCCCATTACAATACTCCTCTTCAACCCAAGGAGCATAATCACCAAAGCCCAAATGCACCAGATGGTTCCTTAACTCAGTACTTTTGCTCCTACCACAATGTACTCCCACTCACTGCTCTGCTATTACAAAAAAAATTCATACTAAACACTGTAAATTGTACCAACTATTCCTCTGAATGCAGTACTGTTTATCTACAGCTCTGCTTTCTATTATTAGTTAAGTATAGAGATAGTTCTACAACATTTTGCTATACTTATCTTGGCCTATAAATATGGAAAATGGAAATGTGAGAAATTTTAGTGTATTTTGGTTTAAGATGCAATCTTTCCCCTAAAGGAAGAAACAGAAGTTCAGATTCATCAGCAGAAACTTTATTTCCTTAAAGTGTTACTAATATTTGCTTCATGAAGAAAAATAAGGGAGTGAACAATATATATATAATTAGTTTCTTTGGCAAAGGAGAATTTTTTTTAAATTTTTTTACTGTTATGTTAATCACCATACATTACATCATTAGTTTTAGATGTAGTGTTCCATGATTCATTGTTTGTGCATAACACCCAGTGCTCCATGCAGAACGTGCCCTCTTTAATACCCATCACCAGGCTAACCCATCCTCCCAACCCCCCTCCCCTCTAGAACCCTCAGTTTGTTTTTCAGAGTCCATCATCCCTCATGGTTCATCTCCCCCTCCAATTTCTCCCCCTTCATTCTTCCCGGCAAGGGAGAATTTTGTCTTACAAATCTTACCTTCCCATTCCCCTCTCCCAGATCCTAGATTTTGTGAACATGCAGCAAGATCTACCACTCAGTTGGCTGCTTGACTCACTACAAAGGATTAAGTGCTATTGCCAAATTAAAATATTCAGAAATAAAGAGTCAAAAATACCCAAAATAATGCAAGGAATAATATCAGAGTCAAAAATAGTAAAATTCAGCAGCACAGAGAAATCTATTCTTTATTTATTATTTATTTATTTATTTAGAGAAATCTATTCTTGTTAGTACTGACAAATAGTAACACTCATCTAAACCCCTCTGGAAATTAAATGAGATCATTTAAGAGAATGCATTACATAACTTTATTAGTAGGAAAGAATGACATTAACAGTCCCATTAAGAAATAAAGAAACTTGCACACTAAGTATTAATAGAAAGAGCAATAATCACTAATAGATAATAATTTTCAAGCAAACTATTTGTGATATCAAGTCAAAATACTAGTAAGAATGGCCATTCTTTCTGCTCCTTTTAAAAACATATGCATACTGGTTAAAAATGCTAAGTCCAAATTTATTTATTTATTTATTTTTTTTTTTGCGAGAGAGAGAATGAGAGAGAGCACGAGACGGAGGAGGGTCAGAGGGAGAAGCAGACTCCCTGCTGAGCAGGGAGCCTGATGTGGGACTCGATCCCGGGACTCCAGGATCATGACCTGAGCCAAAGGCAGTCGCTTAACCAACTGAGCCACCCAGGCGCCCGCTAAGTCCAAATTTAAAGAGAATTGTCAGGAGTCTGTATGCATTGAATTCTACCATATTTCACTACCCTAAGACTTATTACATAGAATCATGATTATTTGTTCCTATCCCACAGGAAGTCAAATTCATGCTATTATTGATACTTAAAACCATCAATGTAATTTAAAGATGAAAATACTTTAAAAATCAGCAATTTCTAAGACAGAAAATACTTTGTTGTCTCAATTGTAGAATTGGAATTTTCACTAACCACAATAAGTGACTGATAAAATAAGAAGTTAAGAGGGGGTGGAGCAAGATGGTGGAGGAGTAGGAGACCTGGATTTCGACTGCTCCCAGGAATTCAGCTGGATAGGGATCAAATCATTCTGAACACCTACAAACTCAACAGGAGACTGAAGAAAAGAATAGCAAAACTCTCTGAACAGAAAAGCGACCATTTTCTGGAAGGTAGGACGTGCGGAGAAGTGAATCCGAGGTGATACTCGGGAGGATAGACAGCAGGGGAGGGGGCCTCTGTCGGCCGCTTCTGGCAAGTGATAGAGCTGCGGAGCACAAAATCGCAGCTTTTAGAAGTCAGCTCTGCTGAGGGACGAGGCTCCAGTGGTTAAGCGGGGGCGGGGGGGGAAACCCTCATGAGACAGTGTGGTCTCAGGACCATCAGGGTCACAGAAAGACCGGGGGTGCCTGAGTGTGGCAGAGCTCCCAGGTAATGGAGCGGGGAAGCCGGCTGCAGAGACGGAGCACAGGAGCGGGCTCTCAGCTGAGGGTTGCCATAAACCATGATCCGCAGCAGAGTCGGGCCACTGCTCTTCCAGCTGGGACCAAACAAGCAGCAGATCAAGGGAGACTCCCCTTCCTCCCCAGGGAAGAGTGTCGCGGGAGTGCACCGCAGGAATCTGCTGGATTTGGAGACTCCACACGGAGTGGGGTGCCAGAGAAAGAAACCCTCGGTCACAGGGCGGGTGAGCACGGAGTACGGCAGGAGACCGGGAAGATGGGAGTGACTGACTGCTTTTCTCTGGGGGCTCACTGAGGAGTGGGGCCCCAAGTTCTCGGCTCCTCCAGGGCAGAGATTGGGAGGCCGTCATTTTCACTCTCCTCCTCCAAAGCTGTACGGAAACCTTGCAGGGAACAAAAGCTCCTGAGAGCAAACCCGAGCAAATTACTTAGCCCAGACCCAGCAAGGGCAGGGCAATTCCTCCTCCGGCAAAGACATTTGGGAACCACAGCAACAGGCCCCTCCCCCAGAAGATCAGCCAACCAAGACCAAGTTTACCAATCAATGAGAATGGCAGAACTCCAGCGTTAGGAGAATACTGCACATAGAATTCATGGCTTTTTTACCATGATTCTTTAGTCTTTCAAAGTTGATTTTTTTAACTGTCTTTTTTTTTTTTGAATTTTTCTTTTTCCCTTTTTCAACCAACATCTTATCCCTTTTTTAAAAAATATTTTTTATTTTTCGTTTTTAGAGTCATATTCTATCCCTTCATAGTAGTTAACCTTAGTTTTGGCATATATATATAATATATATTGTTCTCTCTTTAAAATTTTGAGATATAGTTTCTTCTAACAGATCAAAATATACCCTAAATCTTTAGTGTATGGCTTTGTTCTAGTCTCCTGCCTGATCACATTCTCTCCCCTTTTTTTTTAAATCCTCTTCTTTCTTTTTTCAACCAAATTCTTATCTTATTAATTCCTTTTATAAAATCTTTTATACTTTTCATCCTAACAGTCATATTCCATCCCTTCATCGTATTGACCGTCATTTCTGTACATATATAAGTTTTTCTTTCTTTAAAATTTTGGGAGGCACTTCCTTCTAACAGACCAAAATATGCCCAAAATCTAGGCTGTGGCACTGATCTATGCACCAGCCTGATCATATTTGATCATATTCTGTTTTTTTGTTTTGTTTTGTTTTGTTTTTGTTTGTTTTTATCTTTTTCTATTTCTTTTTTTTTCCTTTTTCTTCTTTCTTTCTTTCCCTTTCTTTTTTCCCGGTTTCAGGTCTTTTCTGATTTGTTTAGTGTATATTTTCTGGGGACTTTGTTACCCTGTTAGCATTTTGTTCTCTCATTCATCTATGCTCCCCTGGACAAAAGGACAAGATGGAAAAAATCACCTCAACAAAAAGAACAAGAGGCAGTACCTACTGCCAGGGACCTACTCAATACGGACATTAGTAAGATGTTGGAAATAGAGTTCAGAATGATTATTTTAAAGATACTAGCTGGGCTTGAAAAAAGCATGGAAGTTATTAGAGAAACCCTTTCTGGAGAAATAAAAGAACTAAAATCTAGCTAAGTCGAAATCAAAAAGGCTATTAATGAGGTGCAATAAAAAATGGAAGCTCTAACTTCTAGGATAAATGAGGCAGAACAGAGAATTAGCCATATAGAAGACCAAATGATGGAAAATATAGAAGCTGAGAAAAAGAGAAACAACTACTGGATCACGAGGGCAGAATTCAAGAGATAACTGATAGCATAAGACAAAACAACATTAGAATAACTGGGATCCCGAAAGAAGAAGAAAGAGAGACAGGAGCAGAAGGTATATTGGAGGAAATTACAGCAGAGAACTTCCCTAATTTGGGAATGGAAACAGGCATCAAAATCCAGGAGGCACAGAGAACCCCTTTCAAAATCAATAAAAATGGGTCAAAACCCCGACATCTAATAGGAAAACTTACGAGCCTCAGAGACAAAGAGAAAATCGTGAAAGCAGCTTGGGACAAGAGATCTGTAACCTACAATGGTAGAAACATTAGATTGGCAACAGACCTATCCACAGAGACCTGGCAGGCCAGAAAAGACTGCCAGGATATATTCAGAGCACTAAATGAGAACAATATGCAGCCAAGAATACTATATCCAGCTAGGCTGTCATTGAAAATAGAAGGAGAGATAAAAAGCTTCCAGGACAAACAAAAACTAAAGGAATTTGCAAACCTGAAACCAGCGCTCCAAGAAATCTTGAAAGGGGTCCTCTAAGCAAAGAGAGAGCCTAAAAGTAACATAGACCAGAAAGGAACACAGACAATATACAATAACAGTCACCTTACAGGCAACGCAACGGCACTAAATTCATATCTTTC